>NC_047515.1:23748413-23835444 GCF_902827115.2 Pseudochaenichthys georgianus
TATGCTAAGTTTTACTGTGCATTTCAGTGCAATTTACCATGCAGAGACAAGCTGTTGGGTGGTTAACAGCTTTCTGTGAGTCTAGACCTTTGCAATAATTTGGATGACGAAGAGTGTAATTTATTGTACATTATGTGAGCTGTAGAGCTGCGCCGGGAACTGGTACAAGTAGATAATACAGTTGTTTGCTGTATATTGTTTCTCACCAAATGTTGTCATGCTCCACTGATCAAGGCTAAAAGCCGCAGAGGCCAGAGGATATGGCTTCAGCCCAATGGGTTAATGTGACAGACTTATCTCAACCAGAGAAGATAACATTCCATTCATTCCTGTTTATGGGAAAATAGAGGGCAGGGGAAGGTGGATAGCAGAAGGGCGAATGTGCATGTGGTTTTCCACAAACATGGTTAAGATTCCTGATAAAACACAACTGTCTTCCTCTGTGAGCTGATAACATCACAGCTGCAAAAGTGTGTCCTAGTTTTTTATAAGGGATAAAAGTTTAGCCCGGGAGGTTGTATTAGGTTCTGCATTAGTGTGCTGTTCAGAGTTCAGTTAAGGTTGTACATTTGCTTGCCTGATTTATTTATTGATATGTTTAAACAAACATGAGGTTGGAAAACAAATCAATGTAAAGCTTTTTTGAAAGATTTTGGGCAAAGAGTGCTGCATCATGCACATGCAAAACAAGGATGCTTCATCTATAAAGCTAAGGTGTCAATCAATACTGACCTTTCAGGCTTTTCCACAACAGTAATCCCTGGCTCCAGGCCACCCAGGACCTGACTCGTATGAACTCATCAAACAACTCCCTGTCTCTTTGCCTTTCTCTCACTGTCTTTCTCTCTTTCCATGCCTCCTCCATCCTCTCATCTATGTGATTGATGTTTGGCTCGAAGTCCAGTTCTCTCTGTGTCTCCTTCTCTCTGTCTTTTAACACCCTTCTCTGTTACACGTTCTCTCCCTTCTCTGTTACATGTTCTCTCCCTTCTTCTCAGGGCTATCCCTGTTTTTAAAAGCATGATAATACCAAAATAGATTTTTTATTTTTTATTCTGCACTTCATCTTGCTGCCACCAGGTACATGTTTGGTTTATAATGGCCAAAAGCACACACACTCATTTATTCTGATGCCATCTGATGATCAAATATTTACTGTGTAGGTTTGAAAAAAGCGCTGAGCTGTACCCTCTAGAATTTCATGTTTCATTGGTAGGATTATAGTTATATTTTATGTATATAATTTCATTTGCATTTTTTTCAATTCAAGTGTTTATTATCGTTATTTTTTTTCTTCCAATTATTCAAATGAACTACCTCTAAATGTAATTTAAATCCACTGTTATTCTCTCGATTAAAAAGTAAAATTATCTTTCATCAGACATATCTGTAATCATCATCTTTATTTAAAGAGACTCTTGGTCCATTATTACAAAACATACAACACTCAAATATAAATTAATGTTTCCACAGAGGTGACTGGTATCGTACAGCACTGAGACACGGATTTGAAAGCAGCATAATGACAGAGTTATGAGAAACATTCAATCGACAGATGAATTTGTACATTAGATTTCTCAAAAGAGCATGGAACGTGTTGACTCGTGCATTACAGAACATTTCACTTGCACTGCACCACCTTGGTTTTCTAAGCAGTTTACGCAAACAGTCATTATATGCAACCTGGAGCTTCCGGAGGCTCGCCTTCTTATACTTGACCCACAAGGGGGCAGTATAGAGAGGAGTGCAATAAGCTCTAAAGAGGTTCACCTTAACCTTATCTGAACACCAAGAGAATTTTCTAGTCAACATGTTGGCTTGTATATATAAGACACGCCGCTGTCTATACATGTCATCATCATCAGCCATTTCATCTGTGATGATGTGTCCCAGATACTTAGTATTACAGCAAACAGACAGCACCTGTCCTGATAGGTAGAATGTTGGAAAACAAAGGTTCTTATCCCCTTTTGCTCTGCAGATCATTACAGCGCTCTTCTTAGCATTGTATTTAACGTCAAATTTGACTCCGTAATCAGAACAAACATTTAGCAGCTGTTGAAAACCAGCACTGCTAGGAGAAACAATTGCCAGATCATCGGCATACATAAGATGGCTTACAATCACATTACCAATCACACACCCTGTTTTACAGACACTTAAATCATCTGATAGATCATTCATATAGATATTAAAAAGCCATGGAGAGAGGAGCCCCCCCTGGCGGACTCCATTACCAACACCAAATGGCGCCGAGACTGCATTCCCCCATTTGATCCGCATGCTCTGGTTGGCATACCAATAAGCCAGGATCCTAATTATCTGATATAGGTATACAATTAACTTTCACGCTTATGTTTAAAATATTATTTAATAAAATAATATAAACTGGAATATTACTTATTACATCGTATAATTTCAATTATCAGTTTGATTAATGACTTAGCTTTTCTATCTGATATACAAAACACTGTCGCTTTGCCTTCTTCTCATTGTTGCTAATGTATCAGGCATCCCTATCGTGAACTGTCATGTGCTGCGGTCTTTGATTTTGTCATCCGCCCACCCTCCTTCCCCTGTATCCCCTTCATCAGGGCTAATAATAATAATAATAATAATAATAACATCCAATTAGCACTTTTTAATGACCTCATCACCCGAAGAGGCCCAAATGCTGATTGGCTAATCAAAAATGTTCATGTGAGAACTTTACAGTATGTGTCTGATGTCCATGTGAAATCTTACACTGATTTGAAATGTCTTCACACAGTGTTCTTCCCTGGTGGCAGATCTTCCTCTCCCTCTTACAGTAGTTTAAGTTTTGTGTATTTGGATTTCCTGATGCAGGGGGATACAAACTCTCTCAATTGGTACCGTTAAACCTCTGTGGAGCCCAGGGGGGGCAGACAAAGCTATTCGGCCTCCACTGGTTCTGCTGTTTACTTTTATACTCACACGCGTCACATGAATACACACTCACATATGTTTTTGCCAATTGAGCATTACCAACTGTTCTTCCCATCAGGCCTTGGCAAACTGACCATCTCTCTCAGATATAGTGAGGCATTTCCACTGAAGTATCACAAACACACACAATAAATCTGTTCTGGGTGTTGTCCGTGCACATTTGTGTGTTGGCATGTGCACACAGTCTCTCAGTCGGCATGCTATCACCTCCTCCTTCCATCAATCATTGTCCACCCTCTAATGAGGACGAAGGAACAGACTCATTAAAGCACCTCATTCTCCCAGCAGTATAGAGCCAAGTGAAGAACGAGTGCTAGAGGGAGAAACTCTAAGATTGTGGTAATGAAATAGAGAGAAACAGATTAACATATGGAGTGGAGAAAAAGGGTGTGACAGAGGCACTGCCGGCAAAAGAGGCGCCGGAGATTCAACAGTAAGTCAGAGGTGGAGAGGATGGACGGAGACATAAAGGGCTGCAGTGACAGACAGACAGAGGGAGGATGGAGGATTCCTGGGAGGGGATGGCAGGCAGAGCTGATGGGGGGGGGAACACAGATGATAGTTTCATTTGTGCAGACCTCCTCCATGGCAAATGGAGAAAATGCCCAGATTTCCTCTTTTCATGTGCTATGTTTCTGATGCGGAGCCAATCTGTCTGGCCAAAACTCAAAAGCCCTGTATTTACTCTGTACACTTCTCTCTCCCTTCCTCTCTCTCTTTGTTCAGTTTTCTGTTCTCCTATCCTCATTCTATGTGAGTCAGAGGCTTTTTGAAAGCTACTTTAAGCCCCTCATGCTCAATGTAGGCACAAGGTTTTCATCTTGTTTCCTACAATCCTATCAACCACATCATTGTTGTACCCTATTTTCCTATTTGTGACCACACTGTATCATCAATTGTCCTCCCAAACTAACAGCACTCTTCACGTCTTCACATGTTTGGCTTAGTACATGTTTAAATGTCCTACCTTTGTATCTGCTTTATTGCTTTTTGTCTTTTATATTGCTATTCTCCGACCTATGTTAGTCTCACATTTGGAGTATGTGACAGGGCTACTGTTTGTGTGTATGGAAGGGGAGTGGATGGGAGATGAACACACACTGATCTGGATGAATGGCATCAGGCCCAATGCCTTGTGGAAGACAGAAACACTGTGTTGAAGGATTAACCGCTGTTTAAGCCTTCATGCATGTCTGAGGCTGCTTCACCCTGTGCTGTGTGTGTGTGTGTGTGTGTGTGTGTGTGTGTGTGTGTGTGTGTGTGTGTGTGTGTGTGTGTGTGTGTGTGTGTGTGTGTGTGTGTGTGTGTGTGTGTGTGTGTGTGTGTGTGTGTGTGTGTGTGTGTGTGTGTGTGTGTGTGTGTGTGTGTGTGTGTGTGTGTGTGTGTGTGTGTGTGTGTGTGTGTGTGTGTGTGTGTGTGTGTGTGTGTGTGTGTGTGTGTGTGTGTGTGTGTGTGTGTGTGTGTGTGTGTGTGTGTGTGTGTGTGTGTGTGTGTGTGTGTGTGTGTGTGTGGGTGGGTGGGTGTGGCAATGTCTGCTAGTTAGAAGAATGTAAACAATGCTTAGGAATACAGAAGGGCAAATGTAGAAATGATAGAGTGAGGAGTAATATTGAGTAGTATTTGAGAACGACTAGATAGGAGAAGAGCAGGTGTTTAATAGGAATGAAAAGTAGAAACCATTCAGCAAAGATGAGGAAAAAATAGGTTTTATGAGATTTGGAATTAGGAAACTCAAAGAACGCAGCCTGAGTTTCAGTCGGAAGTTTAGAAAGCTGTATGTGCATGCCCTTTTGGGAGATGAATGGACAGATGAAAGCATAGAATGCTACAGATGTGGGCTCAATTATCTGTGAGGCAACAGTTGGAGTGCCTAGGGCTTCGCCCCTCTCTCTTTTTCAGTCCTATAGTAAAGCAGCCTGTTAATTATTTGGGATCCAACATTATCAATGTGCTATGCATGCACACACGGCACGCACAAACGTCATTTACATTCAGAAACCCACAGTGTGGTACATGTGTGATAGATCTGTGTTAACACCAATGCCACACACAAACACAAACACACACACACCTTTTTGCCATAATCCATCAGGGCTGTCCCCGGTGTGTCCTGTTCTTGCCGGTGGCCAGCAGGTGTCACATAGTGAGGCAACTTGGCTCATGCTGAGCTGTTGGCAGGGGACCAGGCTGTCCCCATGTCAAACACACAAACACTGGTGCATACACACACTTTGCTTGCAAACAAATATACACTCACTACTGTACACACGGAAAGTGACACTCACACAGCTGCTGGCATGCTTCAGCCTTTCTGACAGGCTGACAGAGGGCTGCTGGCTTTACACCCACACAACTTTGCAACCTACTAGCCTAAAGTCCATCAATCTCTGTAACATAAGCATGCACATAAGCCCACTGGCATACAGTACTGTACATGTGAAGAGGGGAGTGGAAAGAAGCATTGATCTAGTGCTATATAGATTAATATAGAGTTATAACTGTCCCACAGTACCTCCCAATCAGTGAGCTTTATTCTGAGCTTGTTCCAGATGTCTAACCCACATCTCTGGTTGAGAAAGCTGTGTCCTTTGAAAGTGAAACTGAGGGTGGTAACCTTTCAAACTGTCCCAGGGCGTTAGAGACTAACACATGTGGTGAAGTAACAGCTTTTAAATCTGAGCATCTTTAAACGTTGAATGTATAGCAGAATGTTTTTTTCCTTACAGCTTTATAGAAAAGGTTCTAATTTATCATCTTGTCCATCTGGTACTTTAGGAAATGGGTTGCAAGGATTTGGTGCTTATGGTTGGGTCTTTTGAACACCTTGATGGAGGATTCATTTGAATAAAAAGCTGAGAGCTGTTCTCTTGACTGCAGCATGATTTTGAATTCACAGCAAAAGTGAAACAATAAATACTAAAGAGTTTACCTGAGAGTCTTATCCACCACTAATGTAGCTCTTGTGTTGAATGAAAATGGCTTTGAGAAGATAGTAAGCAGTTATAGATATTGGTTTGGGCATAAATAAAATAAATGGCATAAAATGAAGACCTGCATTTGTTGATGTGTTTGGTCAGGTCATTAGCGTTATGTTTTGCCCAGTGTATGATAAATGTATAAAAAATGTGTTCAGGGCAATCTTCTCACGAGTTCTTAGACTACAAAATGTTAAACCTATGATTCAACTGGCTCTAACACAAGTAAGATTCACTCCCTCCTTCCCTTCCTGGTGCATGCACAATGTACTGTATGTGTGCACATATGAATGGAGCAGGACATATTGTGATCAATGAGGTTTCTTTTTAGTAAGCTTAAAGTCTCAAAGGTACACACCCATACACACATACAGGTGTCACACCTTGGCAGCTCCCAATAGAACTAGGTTAGTGGCTCCCTCATTATGTGCTGTTACTGGTTGGCTGTTTGAGGGGAACCTGGCAGTAAAGCAGAGCAGAGGAAAAGCCAAAGGGTGGCAGCCGTCAGAAGTCAGACAAAAGACCATGAAAAAGGAAATCCTGCTTCATTTATTGAAGAACAAGCAGCTGTGAGGGTCTTTCTGTCCATTGTTGTGGTCAGTGTTCTTTGTTTACTGTGGCTCTTTGATGTTGGTGTTGTTTTTTGACAAACTCCTGGCTGGAGAACAGTCAGCGGGTCTTCATGCAGTGTATTTGATGGGCTGACTGTGAGCAGCTGGGCAGGCTGATGGAGCAGAAGGAGAGGGCTGCACTGATTGTTTAACTTAAATGGAAGACTGTTAGGGCTGTACAAGGGCGTGGAATCAAATGCACGATGCAGAGACAAACAAAGTATCAAAATAAAGTGTTTTAATGTAGACGGGTCATAACCCACTGAATACATAAAGCAACAAAACAAAAACTACTAATACACTAATCTAACTCTATGGACAATGACAAAAGGATCTTACGCTGGAAGGCTTGGAACACACAAGACAATCTGGCAACGAGACAGGGGAAGACGAGAACTATATATACTAGACAGACAACACCAGGTGAAGACAATTAGACAATCACAACCGTGGGAAAACAGACAAGGCAGGAAACGTACTTTAGACACATGAGGGTAGACAAGACTATCAAAATAAAACAGGAACCTATCTAAACACATAACATGAAACCTAAACTAGGGAGCAATCTTAGCAGAGCCGTCGACGCACAACAAAGACAATTGGATCCTGGCTCCATGGACCATACCATTCAAGCATTTAAACGCCCCTGTTATTTATGGTAATCAACATCATTAAATGAGCATTATAATCAACACGTACTTCATCAAAACTGACATTTGAAATAAAACTTTTTATATACCATCTATACAAAAATGATGAATTCATAATAAAACAAGCTGCAATGGAAATAAAGAGGCTTTAATCATATAATGTTCTGCAAAGCAAGGCAGAGGACAGAGTGCTAGAGACTTGGAGGTAAGACTTTGTTTAGGTGAGTTTGATTTTTAACAGGGATATGGACAATGAAAAACAACTTTTGGTTGTCAAAACCTGCAACAATTTAAATTGTTCATGTAATTGCTAAACTGAACATGGAGATAGCATTCAGGTAGTTTTTATCAAATGACACAGAAAGAAAGAAAAATAGAAACTCGGCCAATAAACAAATAAACAATATAGCAAAGATCATTTGTGCTTGGCTGAGTTTGAAAGGCTGCTATGAAAATAGAAAACACCATAAAGGCTGATGGAAACAGACCAAACAGTACCCTTTGAAGGTAGGTTTTGAATCTTAAAAACATTATCATTCAGCCAATTATAAAAACACATGCTTAGTTCACATTTTAGTACAAAACATCAGGAATTCACTTGAAACATGTTCAACATTTAAAAGGAAATACTTTATGAAGATCAACACAATTGGTGTTCTGTGTGAAACTAAATATGTACACACCCTGTCAGGGAGAGTTTGAGTGACAGGTAGAGATTCCCTCTGCAGTGGTGAAGGTGAATACCAATGCTGTTTGGCCCAGATCAAAGTGCCTCCTCTTCATATCCCTTTCCTCTCTTGGTCCTCATTCCTTCCCTTTCTCATCTTGTCCTCCCATTCTTCTTTCCTTCTGAGTTTTTCTGTTACCCAGCCTTCTGTCTTGTCTTTTTCTCCGCTCCGGCACTTTTTACCTCCCCGCATTCATCACCAGGCACCATCCTCTGCTCCTCAATTATCCTTCTTCTACCGGTCACTTCTCCCTGCTGCCTGCCCTCCTTCTCACCCCTGAATTCCCTCTGCTTTCTCTTTTTACTCTCCTTAGGTTGTGTGAGGAATGATCCACACCAAGCTATCTCTGCCCTATACCTCTTGCCCCTCTCTCTCTCAGCTTCATGTGAGGGATTGTGTACATTCAGTGGCCCAGCTATCTCCAAATAGCCCATTAATCATTGAAGCGTGGCATTGCGGGGAGAGACGGCCATGCAGTGCAGAACTATTAGCACAGCTGAACCACACTGATCATCGTTCCCCTCTTCTTCACTTCTCCTCTGTCCCTCACTTACCCCTCTCTGAATCTCCCCCATCTGCCTTTCTTCTCTGTCTCATGTCAGCAGCAATTCTGCTTCTGGAAGATGAGAAGATAATCTGTTTCTAAAAATTAACAAAGATAGAGGCCTACAATCAGTGAAACCAAGTATCTTAAATGTGAGGATTTTCAGATTGTATAAGTATTATATATTATTTCAAAATAGTCTGTTTTTTAAGTACATTTTTTAAGGGCACTCGCTGTCCCTTCGCTCTGCCACCTCTCCCTTAGCTCATTTTGATAGGGCGTGTTTGTGTATATATGTATTTTGTGCCTGTGTGTAATTTGAAATAACACCAGAGTGAAGAAGTGAATTTCCCCTCAGAATATAAAGTGATCCTAATCCGAATCCTAATATGAGATGTATAACCCATATGTGTACAAGTATATTTAATCAAACAGGTACAGGATGGCTGTTTTGAAATATACTGTACATCAGGCCTATGGACGTATTATGGTAGCTGATGGAAGTTAATAAATGGTCCAATGCTATTTGTCACTCTGGAAAGGCAGTTTAAAAACTTAACTAGGCTCCATAAATGAGTCTTCATCTCGTTATGACTTTAATTTTAAGACCCATTTTCGATGATTACAATTAAATTGCACATTTAATGATATTGACAATAATTGTGGCTCTAAAGGTTAAATGTAGTTTGGATACAATGTGAACATGCAATTTATTTTAAAACTCCCAGTTAGAAACCACTCAGATTCCACATTGTGCTTTCCAACTGCAACCTGAAAGATGGTCCTCCTCTTGAAGGCTCTCAGTAAGATGCGTCTCATTGCGAGGAAACCAACATGTTGAACTGCATCTGAGCTCCAGTCAGCCAACAGATGGAGTATACTCCGTCACTGTGATGCATGGCTTTCATTTACCAATTTTCTCAATGTGTTCTGTCACTCATTGGTATTCATCCCCTCTAAATGCCATCATACAGAGATGATGGCCATTTTATTAGGCTGCAATACTAACATGGGGTTCTCCCTGCCTTGCTAATCCCTGTGTGGATGGAGGACAGGGAGCCATAATGCCAGTGTGTTATTGAGCTGTAATCCCTCACACTATCCCTCCTTTCAATGTTCCACATTAAAAGGGAAAAAGGTAAATCAATGAATTAGGTTGTTCGCTTATAGGAACAAGATAATGCCCAAAGGTGCGGCTGAAAATCAGGTTTAGCGTCTTGCTCTTACAGTCAGTTATTCATCGGTTTTATTTCTTGGTAAGTACTACTCCAAAATCCCTTCAAGCTAGAAACCTGCTACTCTGGAGCCGAAACCCACAACTCCCAACTGTACGAGTAGTTTAAGTTTGTGACCCGTGAAAGAAATAAAGAGAAACTGAGGGAAGAAAATGTAAAGCTATTCTCTGTCTTTTTATCTCTTCAGCTTTTCAAACAGATGCTCTGCTTGTCAGCTTGGGACAGACAAACTACAACATTGGTCTGAATGTGTCAGTTGTATGCAAATTCATATTCATTAAAATATGTGCCTCTCATTGTCAAATCATGATGTGCACCCCCTGACACTGCAGCCGGCCCATCTGCTTGTACAATACATATTCATATACTGTACACTCACACAGTATACATCCATACAGTTCCTTTATTTCCCTCCCTCGTCCTTACACACTCATAAATGCACAACCATATTAAAACTCTTACATCGAGTCATGGGAGTATGATTGGGAACAGCGAGAGAGATTACAGACTGATATTGTTTAATTTCCCTTGGGTGCACTGTGTTAGAAGAGCCCGAAGCATATGGCCGCCTGCCTGTTGCATTTTATATGTTCATATTCAGACCAACTTGCCTTAAACTGTTTTTAAATGCTTGTTTTAGTGTGTTTGTTATCCATTAGACTTTTTGTTAAAATATCTTAATGTTCTGTGTGTCTGTCTGTCGGTTAATGTTTAGCTTTACATTCCCTGTCAGATCGATGGGTCGGGCATTTTTTGATGACCTCTCAATGTGTACTGAACCAGCCAGTCCGTGCCACTCAGCCACCTGTGTCTTCCTGTAGCTTGCATCCCATAGGACTTAGTTGATTGATATGTCAGGCAGTTTGCTGGCCACCTCTCAGGTCCTTACGCTACTCAGGTCTCATCCCTGTGATCTTAGTATGACTGATGTGTCAAGCGGTCCCTCCAGCCGTCTCTTTTTGCCCTGCAGGGCCTCTTGTGGCCGGTTGAACAGACTTCCTGGAAGGTTGTATGTCATCTTTCACAATATGGATGATGAATGCTATATATCTTTCTGTTTTCTTTTCTCCTTCTTTTTCTTTGAGTCCCTTTTTTATTGTGTGGGTTTCCTTCTCTCCATTGACATCTCTGTCTCTAAATCTCTAACGTTTTTGACTGAAGGAATTGGCATACAGAGTTACAATTTGTCTCAGAGATAGTTGTTCTGCAACCTGTCAAAGAAACATATTGAGACACATTAACACAAGCGGCCAATTTTAGACTTTGTGTGTATAAGAAAGAGACATCATGGTGTTGCTTATAATTTGGCTGTGTATGGCACATACATTCTCACCCATTTCATGCATGAACAAACATGAATGTGAATGTCTAATTGGACGTTAATAAGGAAAAGTTGTGACAGCCTTGGTATCACTGGCATACTAATTTGATTGCATAGTATCTTGAGACTGGCAGATCTGTCTATCATTTCCCAGTTACAGTCCTCCAGGGAGAATTTGAGGGGGACTTTGGTAAAGGTGTATTAACGCACAAAAGTAAAGTAGATAAAGTGTTTAAGAAGAGCACACACATTGAGTTAGGAGGAGGCATGGTGGTCAGAAGGTTAGATGAAAAAGCAAGGATGAAAAGTCAATTTATTTTGATTGTCTTTCTTGCTAAATACACATATTCTTGGTTGAGTTAAGGGCTCTGAAGATGCTCTGCAGGTGGAGTACCCTGTATGAGTCATAGATTAGTAGGAGACTAGGTGTGTCAGCAGGAATAACGCTGTCCCTCAGAGTGACAGACAGCCATAAAGAAAGTAGAAGAAGAGCTGGACCTGCTCATTAAACATTACACACACTCTGTCGTCCTTCTTTGATCTCCTCTTCCCCCCATGATCCACTGCCACAGATTGACATCATCAGATTTCACACCGTTTCCTCCTCCTGGTCACATTGTAACACTGAGGAAATACTTCTGTGTTGAAGCATAACAGTTCTGCTGTTGATTTGATAGTCAGGCTGGGAAGAAGAGGCAGTCTGGAAGAACACTAGCCATAAAGGGGAGCCTTATTGGCAGAGGTGTAAAGTAAACACAAACACCAGGGATGCCACAGTAAGGAACATTTTCCACCGGTTAATAAACTTGTGGCAACATCGGTATTGCCTTTTATGCCCCGGCCACACGAGGACGAAAACGGATAAACGCATAGGATAAACGCAATTGCAAAAAAGCTTCCGTCCACACGCAATAGTCATCCGGATAGTGTCTGTCCACACGAGACAGCTCCGTTTAGCTCCAACCGCTGGAGAAGCTGCAGTACACATGCAGGAGCCTGTAGGTGGCGCTGTAACTTCCTCCACAAAAGCAGCGAAGAAGCATGGTTGTCATGGCCCTTCTGTTTATTCTCCGCGGTGGGGGCCGAGGGAACCGGGCAGAGTTTTTCGCCAGTCAACATGTATTAAAGTTTAAATCTTCCGACAAAATTATAAAAGTGCCGGTTAAAGGTCTTCTTTGTTATTTATTGAGCTTTAAAACAAATGAATAACGACTCTATATATTATAATAATAAAATACATGGAGCCTTTCTTTTTCCTCCCTCTCTTCGGACAGCGTCAGTGTCTTGTCTCATGCAGCAGCTGATCCAGTAATGAGTGACCCGGCCGACTGTAAAAATAAACATATTTATAACTAGTTTAGGGAGTTTGAGAGGTAATTAAAATAGCTAAGGGTGATGATCTGACTTGAAGTGTGTGTTTTGCTGCAGCGGGAGGAGCTGCAGGTGAGCAGAGCTGCGTGTCTCCGTCCTGTCAGATTAGACTTCACTCGCGTTTATGTCCATATCGAGAGAAAGATAAATAATCTGAATTCAGTGTGCAGTTTACTTTGACGCGGGGGTGAGCAGCAGAGGTGGGGAGAGGCGGGGCTATTGCCTCATCATTATTAGAAAATGTTCGTATAGGGCGTACACACGGAGCCGTTGGACCCCCCAGAGCGTTGCGTATGCCGTTCTATCCACCTTGGGACCCGTTATCGTTTCCGCAGTCGTTTAGTGCCGTATTCGGTCGTCCTCGTGTGGCCGAACAGTCTATATGACACTAAACAGTAACGCAAACGACCGTTTTCGTCCTCGTGTGGCCGGGGCATTAAACCGGACATTTACAAGAATAGATATTTGTTGATGAAGTTGGATGGCTGTGTGGCCAGCCTCTCAAGTGAAGCTTTCTCTGCAGGCCCTCAGGTTCCCATCTGCCACCACTGTGTCACGACCGCTTCCTCCTCCACATGGATTCATACTAAAAGTTTAAAGATTGCCTCATTAACTCTACAAGTTTCCTATTAGCATTGGGGATTAAATCCAGAAATACTTTGAGACTATATCTTCACCATTGTCTTGCCGGTCAAATCCAACTCCCGGTCCTATATGCTTACACTTTCAGTTTATTGTTGTAGTTGCTTTGCTCAAATATTAGCCAAATGATACTTTACAAATTCAATATTTTTTTCAACTCGGTCACGAATTGTCTTCTTGGGTATTAACCATAGACTGTATATATAAATGAACTTACATAAATAAAATAGAAAGACTATGGTGAGGGCAATGGAAAAGTAATACAATCAATTAGTGACCACCAAAACAAGCTGAACATCACACGCACATGTTCACACATTTCCCTTTAAATCTAAACTATGTGCCTCCTGTGTTATGAAACAGCCTTGTCTAGCATAAACACATTGACACACTCACTCAAACACATTTGCAGAGGGACTGAGTGTAAATCTGTCCTCCCTTTTAACGTCACACACTCTTAAATTAACCTGGGCTAAACTTGAATGAGTGTGTGCGTGTGTGTGCATGTGTTTATATCACATAGCTCAGGCTCAATTTAACTAGCAGCTGCCCTGTGAATGTCACCCTGCTCTTTCCACAAACCCCAAACACACACACACACACACACACACACACACACACACACACACACACACACACACACCAACTCTTTTTTTAAAGTGCACTATGGAAAGTGGTGTTAGCCAGCAGCAGTTTAAGGGAAATTGATGAGCTTTTGTAATGAAAGTGTCACAAACCTGTTTGCTGTTTCCTATGGGAAGACTACAGAAAAACACATATACACCATAGACTGTATATATAAAAAAAATATCAACTCCCATGGCAGGACACATGAAGGACTATTAACACAAAGAGATGGGAACTGCTCAATCACTATGGTTACACAGATGAGCCCCAGAGAGAGACCGGCCAGCACCAAGGCTGGAGGCAAATTACGCAAACACACACGCAAATACACCCACACCACACACACACACACACACACACACACACACACACACACACACACAGTGACAGTTAAATTGACACTCCACGCATCCAAAACGTGATGTCCACGTTTTCTGGACAGCATCCCTGTTCCACTTTCTCCCTGTTCAGTTGTTTGAATTTCTGAATGAGAGTTTATGTGTAAGCAGCATTATCTTGTACTACACAGCAATCTCTCAAATGATATAGTCACTTACTGCTGCCACTCTATATTTTGGACTCACCCAGCACCAGTGATGACGGAGTAGGATTTGTGACCTTTACCTCTGGTTGCTATTTCATTGCTTTTGGCTGAGATTTACATTATGCAACAGTTTTCTATTTTACTATGAAAATCATGCATAATTCAGTGTTTTGATTTAGCTGATGTTTTATATTCTGACTCTAGCTTTTTCTCTGAAGTGTCCTGCTGTGCTTCCCTGTCTTGTCTGTCCCTGTGTATTTAACTGAGCCTTTAGGCCCTATATATAATATGGCCTATGACAGCATGGCAGACAGAAACTCTTTTCTCTCTACACTATAAAGTTTCATTGTCCCCTTTTCCCATCTGGGAATTGTAGTAGAGATGGTATTAAAGTGAACGATATAGCTTGTATGTGCTCCATATCCGCCGGGGCAGAAAGAGAATATATCACTTTGATGAACAGGGAATCAGGGCGGGTTAAGATGTGACCTTCCTCTTTCTGTTCCCACTCACAGACTGTGGGGTGTGCTCTCTTGTCTCTTTCTCTACTTTTCTGTCCCTCCATTATGCTTTCCTATCCTTCCTTCTGTCCCTGCCAATCCCCGAAGGGACATATACGTTGTCATCCCTTCTATCTCTGAGGGCTCAGCAGCCTGACAACCCAGCAGCCTGTTGTCCCCTGGGGGCCCGAGGGTGCTGCAAGAACAGAGATACATATGGGCCTGAGGAGTGAAATGGAAGAGGGGAAGAGATCTGGCTGTAGCTGTGGCCAAAATAGAGTCCAAGATGGGGCATGTGATGGGAATGCTCTTCTATCTGTATGTAAATAGCATGCATATACACAGAAATGCTGTTTACACTTTGGTATGGCAGTAAGAAACTCCTGTGTGTGATCTGAGGTCATCCAGTGAGTCTCTCTCTGTGAGCCGCTGCTTCAGACACATGGCTGACTTTTCTTAGCATGATGACAGGACACTGAAATATTAGCCACTCTGTTTTCTGGGCTCCAGCTACTGTACCCCTGTCTGCACCAGGAAAGAGGCAGACATGCACACAAAGAGAGAGAGAACGAGAGCCTTGAAAAACTGTATATGCTCATAACTAGTTTTTAGGCCAATGGGGTTCATCGCGATTCTTTTCACCAACGTTGATTGTGCTCATCTATTCTCATCTGCTTCATCCCTTGAGCCATCAGCCCCTTTCTTATTCCCTCATCCAGTGAATTATATTTTCCCCACATCTACTCATCTTTCTGCATGTTTCTGTATTCCTCACCAATGTCACTTATCGCAATGTCAAGATGGGTGGCAAAGGATAAACAAATAAAGTGGTCTTAGTTAATTGTTTAATGCTTTTAGAAAATTCCGGAGGTAAATGTGCAATACACACTTCAATCCCCCAACAAACACACACCCACGTACACAGGGAGAGCATTACCAAACACCTTCGCTCTGATACTGACACTCACACAGACACAGACATGCATGAAGGCACACAAACACTTCTCACTTCTCACCACCCACACCCTAGCATACACTAACACATACACACTAATATAGATTCATTGAGCCTTAATGCTCTTCATCGAAGTCTCCGTACTTTCCGTATCTTTCAATCAATCACTCGTCTTCACATTTTAAACCTGGTCTTTTTGTGGAATTCAAGTTAAACAAGTATGCTTGAATTAAACAAGTTCATACAGCACTCTGTGTTGTGCTACTTCAAAGGCAAAATTGATAGGGATAAAGCGCGCATACTAAACCGTGACTCATCCTACTTGTATAACCGATTTAATAGATTTTTTGTACTGCGTTTCATAAAGCAACAACTGCAATTTGAGCATTGGATTGATGTCAAGATAATTGCTAGAAGATGAGTGTTCGACAATGTCACAATATTTGAACTTGTCAATATCTCTCTGTGCTATATGTCTTTGATGTGGCATAAGATAGATAGACTATTGATACAACCTTTTATCTTTCACCACCAACCCCCTTCAATGAACCTTCATGACTCTTATTACCCATCCACCCTTACATCCTTCTTTTCATCCATCGCTGCATCCATCCTTTCAAAGACCCTTCTTCTCATCCCTCACATCTTCACAGTGCCTTTGTGCCATCTTTGCGTTCCTGTACCTCACAGTAATTGAGGCAGAGGCAGGATGGCGATGGCAGTCAGAGACCCCGCAGCAGACCAAATGAGCTTGTCTAGCTGTGACCGGACCTCGGGAAGTGCTGAAATGTGTCGACAGCATGTGACACAGGGACCGACTGAGCTGCCAGACAAAACCAGTCAAGTGCAAAACTAATCTACCTATCCATTTTGTCTGAAAGCAGCAGAGGCAGACGGAGGTGGTATAATTGTGCCCGGTGTTATGAACACACCGCTTTTTGTTTCTCACGGTTATGGAGGCCAGAATTCATAGACCATTTTTACAGCACTCTGTCTGTCTCTAAGCTGTTTTAGATTGCATAGACATGCTAATAATTGAATGAAAAACAGTCCCTGCGTAGGTAGATGTCTGTATGTGTGTGTGTGTACGTACGTGGGATTTAAAGCTTGGCTGCAATTTATGAGCAATAGGCTGTTGTTTGCGATCCTCTGTCGATGCATAGATAATGTGTGTCTTACTCAGCAGACTGGTAGCCTGTATATTATAAAACGATAGTTACGGCTGTAACTACGGTTCTATGAGTCCCGGATGACCGCCAGAGTCGGTGCTTTAGCACTGGATATGTCCATCGCGCGCATGCGCAGCTCGAGTACCAATAACAACAAAGTCACCTGTGACCCACGTGACACCGGCTATATCAGCCGGTATTGTCAGAGGATCTGTTCCCCGAATCTTCTCGCGAGCACACAAGAATTCTGAGTGACAGGGAACTCTGGCGGTCATCCGGGACTCATAGACCGTAGTTACAGCCGTAACTATCGTTCTATTTCGTCCCTACTGACCGCCAGAGGCGGTGCTTTAGCACTGGATGACTTATACCAACAATGTCATGAAGAATCCAAGCCCTTGCTCACCACTGGAAGCAGCGGAGCTCGGCAAAAGGACCACGCCCAAAGAATGGGGAGTGGCGACATTGACCTGATGACAACTGGAGAATGTGCCAGAAGACGCCCACGACGCCGCGGCGCAGATGGTCTCCAGGGGCACCCCTCTCAGAGCAGCCCAATATGTTGAGATGCTCCTTGTAGAGTGGCATCTCAGCCTGATGGCAGGGGGCGGCCACTGGCCCCGTAAGCCTGTGAGATGGTATCGACAACCCAGTGGGACAGCCACTGGTTAGAGGGCCTAACCTCCTTTAGTGCCGCCAGGGCAAACTCAAGAGTTGCTCCTCCTGCCGTATACAGGCAGTAGCCTTGATATACGCCCTTTGGGCACGCCCAGGGCACAGCAACTTCGATGTGCCGTACTCCTGAATGTCAAAGCGTGCCAGCTGGGCAGGCTGATTGAAGTGGGTTTGTGGAAGGACGCCGGGCGGGAATGCCACATTTGCCCAAAGGGCAACGCCTGAGAGTCTCACCTCGGGCATGTATTGTTTATGGAGAGGACATGCAACTCCCCGACTCGCTTCCCTGAGGCTATGGCAAGCAGAAATGCTGCCTTCGTGGGCAGCCACCTAAGCCCCACCTGGGCCAGGGGCTCGAAGGGAGGAGATGATAGGGCATCCGGCAGCAAGGGCAGGTCCCAAGCCGGAGCCTTCGAGGTGCAAGGGGGACGCTGCCGTAAATCCCCTCTCATAAAGAGGGACACCGACCTGTGGCACCCCGCCGTGGCGCCGTCGACCGGAACATGTCGGGCAGAATCGCAGCCACATAAATTCAGAGTGGAGTGAGAACATCCACTATCTAGAAGGGACTGTTGTCTAAGCAACAATGTACATGCTGTTCCCAAGGAACACGCACATTCTTGCCCCCCAGTTGGGGTAGAAAGTGCGTGAGTGCAAGCTGCACGGCCCGAAGCTCTAGCACATTGACCTGGCGCGCACTTTGTTGGGCAGACCGCTGACCCTGAACGGTCCTGCCCTGCCGCATTGCACCCACCCTGAGAGACATGCACCTATGGTGATGGTCTCCTGGCGGGATGGGATGGCGCCCATGGGCACGCCTACCAGGAGATAGGCCCCTCCAGCGTGACGGAGAGTGGAGCAATGCTGCGACACCCTGACTTCCCTGTGCCTGTGCCACTTGGCGTCCAAGTGAAGGCTGTTCAGCCACATCTGCATGGGGCGCAACGACAGCGGGCCTAAGGGCCCAGCGGCCGAGGCAGCTGCCAGTCTGCCCAAGGGCCGGAGGAACTGAATATAAGGCACCCTCTTGCCCGGCCCACGTGGAAGTAGGCATCCCTCGGTTGAGAACCACTCCACCTGTGCGTATGCAGTAGTCAGCATATAGAATGGCAGCACCTTCAGGAATCTGTTGATTCCTCTGAGGTCCAAGATCGGGCGAAATCCGCCGACTTTCTTGCTCACGAGAAAGTATGCCGAGTAGAACCCCCTGGCTAAGCAGAGGGTCTTACTGGGTTGATTGCGTCCTTGGACAAAGGACGGACAACTCTTGGCCCAGAGGTAGGGCCCCTGCCGGATCGCTGACGACTGTCAATTAGACCCAGCCAAAGGCTAAGGGCCGGAGCTGCGGTCCGTACCCCTGGGTTAAGGTGAAAACCACCCAAGGGACGGAAGTACAGACTGCCCAGAAACTGAGCTGCTGCTGGGAAAGCAGCCGCCGACCACCCCCGGGATTTCAGAGCCCAGCCCCCCGGACCCTGGAGCCTCTTGGGGGGTTCTGGTAAGGCTCTGGGGCACGAGGCCGCCTGGAAGGCGGGCGACATGGGGCACGAAAGTCATTGGGAGGCGGTTGAGTGGGCCGCTAAGACCTCTGCAGACCACCCCTGTAATCCGGCGGCTGAGTGCGGCTGCTAGAGCGGCCCCTGGGCCTGCTGGGTTAACAGTATACGCAATACGTTAGCCGAGCGGCTGCTGCTAACGATCAAGCGAGATCAAGTCAAATAACACACATGTTTAAGACCAGATAACTAGCTTCTAAAGAAGAGAATAGCACAGAGCCGTAGTTACAGCAGTAACCATGGCCAGGGCTCACACGGCATCTAACCGTAGTTACAGTAGTAACTATGGCCAGTACTTACACGGCATAGAGCCGTAGTTACGGTATTGCCTATGGCCAGTACGTGCACGGCTTGGAACCGTAGTTACAGTAGTAACTATGGCCAGTACTTACGGCTTAACCCCGTAGTTACAGTATTAACTATGGCCAGTACTTACACAGCTTGGAACCGTAGTTACAGTAGTAATTATGGCCAGTACTTACGGCTTAGAACCTTAGTTACAATAGTAACTGTGGCCGGTGCCTAAAAGTGTCAGCCAACAGCTGCCCACTAGACAATATAATATTGGGAGGATGAAATCCTCCTTAATGGCCCTACATGCAGAGCACACGGCACACAGTGAAGATTGTCCTCTGCATATCGTCCTAGTGCTAGGAGTCTAGTACTAGGAGCAGTAAATACAACGATATAGCGCTACTGCAACCATACCATGCGTTTACCGGGAGCGAGAGCACTGCCCTCACCAGCTGAGTTAAATAATTAAGCTTAACAGTACATGCAATGTGTTAGCCAAGAGGCTGCTGCTAACAATCAAGCAACCAAGTCAGAACACAATGTTAAGACCAGATAATTAAGCTTCTAAGAAAGAGAACATCCCGCATAGAACCGTGCCTGGTTACAGTAGTAACCGCACATGCCGTGCACACAGCACCCGCCGTGAAGATGTTCTCTGCATATCATCCTAGTGCTAGGAGTCTAGTACTAGGAGCAGTAATACAACGATCTAGCGCTACTGCAATCAAACCCTATGCTACAGGGAGCGGGAGCACTGCCCTGAGTTAATAGTTAAGCTCAACAGCAAGGTGTTAGCCAAGCGGCTGCTGCTAACAATCAAGCGACCAAGTCAGAACACAAATGTTAAGACCAGATAATAGCTTCTAAGAAATAGAAAGTACTTACCTTACTTTCTGCATCTAAACGAAAAACGGGTTTAAAGTATGACCCTCTGGGCTTCCATACTAAATTGAATGAGGGACGCAGCCAAAGCTGGGACTCAAATGCTAATGATAGCTCGGGCACAACACCACAAGCAGAACTTTCAAAAGAGCACAAGGGCAACTTTATGGGAGAGGAAGCGGGAACACTGTCGTCACCAGAAAGTCTAAGCCACAAACAATAAGACGGTAATCAGGACAACTTGGCTGGGAGCGGGTGCGGAAACACAGCCATCACCAGCAACAAGCTGACACAAACCTGTCTGTCGAGGCTCTGCACAGCACACAGCCGGCCACAGCTCCTGGAGGACGCGTTTAACGACCCGTAGCTCCGACTGTCAGTCGCGAAGCTGCACGCGGCCAGCTGTTTGCAGAGAAATCCCTCAGATCAAACGTTCAAACCTGAACGCTGTAGGCTACAAAAACATAGCCACGGTACCCTCGCGCAGCGAGAAGATGAAAGGAACAGATCCTCTGACAATACCGGCTGATATAGCCGGTGTCACGTGGGTCACAGGTGACTTTGTTGTTATTGGTACTCGAGCTGCACATGCGCGCGATGGACATATCCAGTGCTAAAGCACCGCCTCTGGCGGTCAGTAGGGACGAAATAGAACTGTGATTAGGGTCATTGCCAAAAAGGAGGCGAATGAGAAGAATAAAGGTGGGAATACAAAATCAACACCATGATGTCTCAAAATCGCGCGATGGACATATCCAGTGCTAAAGCACCGCCTCTGGCGGTCAGTAGGGACGAAATAGAACTGTGATTAGGGTCATTGCCAAAAAGGAGGCGAATGAGAAGAATAAAGGTGGGAATACAAAATCAACACCATGATGTCTCAAAATCATGTCTCGATCCAATGTGAATTTTAATTTACACTTCTACATGTTCTGGGCTATAAAAATGTGTCGACCAAGTGAATAAAACTGTAAGATATCTTTGCATTACATTAGCATCGTTCTCCTTTCATTTGCCCTTCTGACCAAAGCACCCAGGTAGTTAAAATGTTAATGAGTTGGATCAGTTTAATAATGTCACCACAGCCAGGCTCATCAATCATGGCTTCATAAGGAATACCATAATGCTGACGTGAATACTTAATGCAAATCAAGAGTCATAATGCCCATAGCTTCAAAAATGCCATGGTATTTTATCATGTGCATAAACTTCTTTCCATCCTTTCTTATCCTCCCTTTATAGTTTCTTTAAAAACTGTTACCTCTCTTTTGACTTTGTGTGCTGCATTCCTACCTTCCTTTGAAGGGGCTTCTTCTCTCCAGGCATTTCCTTCTGGCTGCACCTTGCTGTCATTTATACTTTTTTGTTATTGTATTTCTGACAAAGACAGTTCACATGTTTTCTTCACCAACATTACAATACACGTACACACACTACCAGTGGGGTTACAGGGTCTTTGACAATGCTGTCGCTCCCATCTAGATGTTAGTCTAGATGAGTTGAACAACGATGGCAGAGCAGCTTACTAATGTGCCTCCTCTCTTCAAAGATTAACTTAAGTATTACATTATGTATCTGTGTACCATACAACTACCATATATTTTATGCATACCTTTTAATATCTCAGACTTTATTGGACTATTGCAGAATGAACTTCCAGAACGCCTCAGATCCGCCCCGACCCTAAGTTGAAAAAAAGAAATTGGTGTGCCACTGCTTTTCCTGGGATAATTTAAAGTTGGACATATACTGTATTTACAATTTAGATTATTAACTATTTTTTCTCTCTTTCATGAATGTTCTAGTTTTCTGTTTCAACAAACATCCAATCACATCGCTCAATATTTTAAAACTGCAATAGCTAATTCCTTGTACCCAGTTTTGAATACCACCTATGAATAGCTCCTTCTCTGCTAAAGACAGCATCCTGGTTGCTCAGATACTGAGTCACTGGTAACTTAAACATAACATAATTGTTTTATCCAGGTGTACATGTTAAGGACCATAGTCTCCTGAAATAGGAACAGAAATAGGAATTCATAGCGGTAGGTTGGGGTATTTTTGATTTTGTTGGGGTCCACTAACTTCACAATGCTATTCCATAAAAAGAAGTATGTTGTTAATATGGCCGATAACCATTATAAATACTGTTAATGTATGTATGTACGTGCATACATGGGCACCGCTCTGTAGTCCCTGGATATTATGGTCCCTCAGTTCTCTTGAGCTTGTGAAGCTGAGGTCAGCAGTTCAAGCTGGTCTCGTTCTGTCAAATCCCAGTCAGATGAAAATCTGTAACCCAGACTTCTCACTGCCGTAAATTAGTTAGTGACACACTAATATTTCCCAGGAGCACCACAGATCCCAATAAAATGTTTGGATTTTCCTCCTTACAGTCTTTCATTGTGTGTGTGTGTGTGTGTGTGTGTGTGTGTGTGTGTGTGTGTGTGTGTGTGTGTGTGTGTGTGTGTGTGTGTGTGTGTGTGTGTGTGTGTGTGTGTGTGTGTGTGTGTGTGTGTGTGTGTGTGTGTGTGTGTGTGTGTGTGTGTGTGTGTGTGTGTGTGTGTGTGTGTGTGTGTGTGTGTGTGTGTGTGTGTGTGTGTGTGTGTGTGTGTGTGTGTGTGTGTGTGTGTGTGTGTGTGTGTGTGTGTGTGTGTGTGTGTGTGTGTGTGTGTGTGTGTGTGTGTGTGTGTGTGTGTGTGTGTGTGTGTCATGATAGAAGGTTTATCTTAATCCTTCAGACCCATTTCCTTTTCCGATCAGCCTGCACTAAATTCACATTGAGATTATTTCCCTGACTTCCCATCCTAGGAGGTTGCATGCAAGCCACACAGCTTAGTCACATAAGTATGTGTGTCCATGTCTGTTTAATGTGATATATTTAATTATATTGTGGATGTGTGTGCCGTTAAGTACAGATTTGTGTCCCTTGTATCCTATACAGCAGGCTCCATCCATTCCTAATTAGTGTGTGATCGATAGCTGGTTGTTGTGATGCTGTGCGTGGGGAGCCGTGTCAGAGCAGGGGAACAGTGACATTTCAGCGGACAGGGATTACTAGTTTGACCTTATTGTTGTGATTAGAATTCAGCCCCAGCTCCCAAAGAGATGACCTCGTCTTGTTCACACTGCGCCGGGATGCTGGAGGTTGTTCAGAACTTGTACCTCCTCCCCGCCCCCCCTTTTCTTCATCTCTGCTGTACATATCTGAAACCTCCCCTCAAAGCGTATTTCCTTTGTACTGTTCTTTTTTTTCTTTTTTCTGTCTTCACCACTTTCTATTTTTCTACAAGCATGGCTGCATATTGCTTTTTAAATGATTACCACATCCATCTTTACATGTTCAGTGAACCCCTGCTGTACTGTCATCTCAAAATTATGCATCATAAGATTTGCATTGCATTATGGCTTTCTCTTTGCTTTTTCTGTGTACACACACGTGTGTGAGGCAGGCTGCAAAAATACTATACAGAATACAACCTTAGAGCAAAATCTTTGTTAAAGGTTTTTCTACAAGCCAATATTCCTTTTTATTGTCTAATTTTTAACTCTCATGTGTTCTCAAGTAATCTCCAAACACATAAACAGAGACACATACCAGATCCCTCCTCCATGTTTTTCACATTTTAGTATCCACGTGAGCTTCAAATAAAGGAGAAAAACAGAGGGTGAGAAAAGGAAGAGGATAGGAAGAGAGAGAGACAATCCCTCTTTTAAAGAAAGTGCTGGACGATTTGTCTTCTATCAATTCTGCTCTCCTCTTGTTCCTCTGTGATCTCATTCTTTCTCCAAGAGTAGTGATTCCCTACCATTTGGACTGTGATGTCTGACATGTAGAGTCTAATGGAAAGTTATAAGATTCCATCATAGCTGAAATGATAGGCAAACGTATGTTGCATACACTGGTCTGAAAAGCTATATGAGATTGTACAGCAACTGAGACGTTTTGTTCTGGAAAAACAAATGTGTTATACTTTCAGCACTGCAAACCAAACCCGGATCACCATCATTGTATTGGGTTGAGGCAGAAGTGCACATCTGAAAAGCGGGGCACATAAAACTATCTGCAGAGATCAATACCACGAGGGGAAAGTGGACGGATGTGTTATTGTGAAGTGGGGAAACTGAACCAAAATGGCCAGTAAGGCTGCCACTCCTGAGCTAAACTAAAGATTATTGGGTGATTCTCATGAGTGCAAACTGCTTTTAAATGAAAGCCCGGTGCTGTCATTTGAGTGGGGACCGAGACAGTCACTTTATATGTGTTTTCTTCAGGATCTGAGCCAATATAAAGTGCTGCGCACAATAAAACACAGTGAGCCGTTGTCTTTACCTTGACAACATGTAACACCAGGCTGCTGCCAAAAAACATTCTTGTGTATCATAATATTATTTTAATTAGTAATTTCTAATTATAATACAAAGTAACCTATTCATATTGTATATATCGCTGTGTTGCCTTAACAACTTAATGAGCTGTCTTTAAATTATATTTTCAACTTATTATCTGCCCATAGTTTAATCGTTTTGCCATGTGCTTGCTCCTTACTTCTCTAACTCTGCAGAAAACGACACACTTTACTGTTCAATCAGCTCATATGCATTCTGCTCGCTTCGTGAGTCATGTTCCTCATGTGCCTTTGGCTACTTTGCATCCAAATTTTGAATGAATTACCAGAACAAAAAAACTGCAAAAGAAAAATGATGACTGGAAAAATCTCCAGCACTTTGTTTAACTGTAATTTCATCTCTCCCGTGAAGCTGAAGTATGAATTATTTTAAAAAGCCTGCTTCCATTGCACTACTCTGAAATGTCACCTATTTGTATGCACATTCTCAATTTGCGCATTAAAAACACTTGGCTAAAAGCACACTCTTTAGCTGCTTATACACAAGATATGAGTTTGAGAATATAATCATTGAATACCACATGCCCAGATATGCCCAAATGATTTGCACTTATTGTGTTGAATGTTTACAAAGGAACTTAGACAACACCTGTGAGTGCATTCGAACAGAACTCCAAGCAAGGGGTGTCCCTCCACAAACATTTAGTCTCTGTGTGTTTGGGCATACACAGAGTGGCTGAGCTGTTTGTGCTCCATCACATTTTCACCTGATTGCATGTCCACTCACACTGAGCCGTGGATCCTTGTCTGAGGGGCCGAGCTGTTGAATGACAGTGAAGGGCTGTCATCATTGTTAATGCAATATCCCTTGGTGTTTGGCACACATATTTGGGATATGGCCTGGAGTGGCACAGTTACTGCAGGGTCGTATAATGGAGCACCAGCAGCAGGTTAGGGTGGAGGATTGTGGATTAGTCGCATCGTTTTGGTCCCACAGGAGGAGAGGGAGTCAGTATCTGAACGTATAAGAATGCTAACCTGTCACACCTGTTTGAAGTCCACTCCGGTTATCCAAGACTTTTTCAGGCTCACGGAACACAGCCAGCCTTTCCCGATGCAGGAGAGAGGAGAGGAGAGGGGGGGTCTGTAGTTAGGGCACATACACATTGGATGCCAGGCAGATATAATGGTTACAGTAGAGAGAGAAGAAGACAGCTCTGGAACGATGGCATCGAAAATGGAGATGGGGTGGTGGAGGGTTAGATAGTACCTGGGGAGCATTTCGGGCGTAAGAATTCCACTGTAGCCTCCCACTGCTGCCAGCTTAGTGATAACATGCATGAGTAGAGTTCAAGAAAAAGAAGATGGGAAGAAGAGTAGAGATGCAGGCTGGGAAAAGTGGGACAAAATTGACGGATTGAGAGGAGCAAAGTGGTCTGAAAGCCTCCCACATCCTCTCTTACCTCCGTTACTAGCAGGGGGGCCTGCTAAGGATGTTAGAGTCCATTCAAGTTGCAGCATGTTTACATAAAACTAACACAGCCCTGTGCTGTCTTCACCACCTACCTCCTCTCTCTCACCCTCCTACATAACAAGACTACAAACCATAATTAAGTGTATTTACTGATGAACAAGCAATGCTTTGAAATGTAAATTAACATCTTCTTTAAAGCCTTATTAATCTATCTGAATGACATCATATATAACTTCATTACTTGAACTTCCAGTGACCTGCCTTTTCCGTGAATTAGAACTCTCACAATCTATTTAAGTGTTGCAAATCTGAAACTCTTTTACATTACTTGCACTTATTTTCTTGGACTTGCTAGCGATCTGTTTATTGAAGTACAAAGATGCAAAGCCATGCACACAGATAACGATAAGTGCATGCACACTATTCTACATTGATGTCCAACTCTGCTGTTTAGCCTTTGAATGATTCAACACGCTCTATTGCAGGCTGCATGTGCTGTCTGATTCCTTCAGTCAGGGTGGTTTTCTCAATATTCTGCTGATGATCCCTCCCCCCATTTCTGCCAGGGAGCTTTGGGCTCAATGCCCTCATGCCTCTTTACCCTCCCAGCCTCTTCAGCAGCACCTCTGATGCTGCATAGAGCATCAGCGATGGCACATAGAGCCTGGAGGAGAGAGATGAAGAGAGATGGTAAATGTTTTACCACAAAGGAGTAAAAAGGGAGAATAACAGGGCCAGTGAAGATGAAAAAAGACACAAAATTGTAACATTGACAAGCTCTGATGAAGGAGGAATGTGATAAATGAAAGGGGTGGGGGAGGGTGCTCATCATGATGGAGGTTATAAAGCCCCCTCAGGGTGTATTCTGTACTAAAAGCTTCAACGCACGCGGCTGTGTGGACGGGCCTTACGGTTCGAGGAGCTTTTGGGCAGGGCATCTCTGCAGGGATGGCTGGTTACCATTATGGCTCTCTCAATAGTTCAGCTGGATTGCCTTTTGCTCATTATTGCTTTTCAGTAGAGAAAATGTTCAAGCCTCAGAGTGAGGTTTACTGGATGAATTGGTCTTAATTTAGAAAAAGCAAATCCAACACAGCTCTCTGGCTCAGCAGGCTTTTAATTGAATATTCCAATTCTCCTGGATCTCATTCAAAGCATCTTTCTGATGACTCAGAATTTGCCAATCCCGTTAACATAGCAAAGCTGCAATGACCAATCCAGTGCTGGTGGATCTGGTATTTACCCGGGCCTTCGCTGAATGGTTTTATTAACAAATGACAGATGTAATTACAGAAACCAAACCATCGTTTCATACAAAATGGCAATCTATTCACTGATTCTTCCATTATCCATGCTCTGTGGTCATGGATTAGCTCTAATCATCACTGTTGTATTATAAAATCTACTTAAAAAAGAAGGCTATTATGCATTATACTGCTATAATCTGATCTCATTTCCTCCACTGTCTCCCCGATTAATTCATCATTTACCTAATATCCAAAATTAGGATTGTGAATATGCTGCAATACTAATTTATAGTCAGGAAGTTTTCATCACTTAAAGGGATATTTGTATTACTAAATGTACATGTACAATCCACCACAGAGGTTAAAGTTATCTTGTCAGACACAAACAATTGATAGAAGGAAAAACATGAATGAGTACTGTATGTGGAAAAGATGGAAACTGTTACATACATATTGTTTGGTAGATATGTAATTGGGATAATAAATATTGACACTGCAATGGATTCTGGTTGGATTTCTATGACTCCCTGTAGGAGTGTTAACATATTTAAGCCTGGTGAAAACCACTGTTGCACAGATAATAATGTATCCATGACAGAAACTGAGTAATTTACACTCACAAGGCAATCAAAATAAAGGGCGGCAAATAAAAAATGAGTTTTCCCCCCTTGGAAATTAAGGACATATAACAGGAACAGTGAACAGTATCCAGGGTGCCAGAATGCACTTAATAATATCAGAACATAAAACACAATCGCCTTGAAGAGAGGAGCACTTTCGGGAGACTTAATAAATGAATGTCAGATTAGAAAATACAACAAGAAAGGTTGCACATATTATCCTGTAAGGCAGCAAACCAGGTAGTTGATGGTTGAATTACTTCATGTGTAATGCTGAATTGTGGGAGTAAGAAAAAGGGTGAAAGTAAATTACATTTGTGCACATAATCAAATTGTAGGTAATTATTTGCATGCTTTTAGAAACAACAAGATAGGCTATTAGTTGAAAAGATAGAAACAGTACTTGATACTTGCAAAAAAAAACACTATCAGAGGAAATCCAATACAATTCCTGTAAATTGAAAAGGTAAAAGAAGATTTTTAATAAAAGTAAGCTCTATCTTAGACAGATATGGTTACAGTATTTAATACATTACTTGTAGATAATATTGAAATCCAGATCAAAACAATGTCTCAATGACAATAAACTCTCCTGAGATAACCTTTGAAGAATCCTTTAAGGATTAAATGTATAGCAAATAAGAAAGGTGAGATGCCGATGCAGTAATGGGTTCACATGGGAAATCCATAGGAGCTATTACCGACTGTTCAAGGGACATTTAACTGTCGTAGTCAGCGGGAAATACGTGGTGATTCTCTGTAATTACTGTGATGTACAAAAAGAGTGAATATTGCAGATTGTCCACTGTACAGCCCAATAACCTGATTGGATGATGAGGTTGCTCAGTGGCGGTCTGCTTTTGATTATAGCAGATATAACTGACTCAAATGAAATGCATAAAAGATAAGGAGAACACTTATTTTAATAAACTGGAGATTACAATATTTTTCTTTTGGACAGCGATGCCCAGAGGTGACAGCAAGTAGTGTAGCAGTATCCCTGGAACTCTCTGGTCCACACTGTTGACTCTGCATGCAGAAATGAAACTAATGCTGGTGTTCAGTGCGAGTGTGGGAAGTACTGTGGTCTTTACATTATTAAGTGAGGAAACCCTAAGGCCCTCTGGTTCGCAAAAACAAGATGTGACGCGGGTTTGATATTTACCAAGATGGAAGCGGCCACCTTGGTTTTAGGCCATCTTGGTTATGGTTACTGCTGTCACTTTTTATATAAAGTGCATGTTTGTGTTATGGTTACACACACAACAGCAAGATTGCTGATGGAATAACGGCTCAGCTATTATGTTGCTTCGAGGTGCCCCTTTTTCTTCCCATCTCTGCGATTATGAGTTTAGAGGCCATGTCTGAGTGTGTTGCAGTAGTATCTCACACCTGAGCAGTCCAGGAGGAATCAATAATTGATCTAGACAGTGTGCTACCACCTGCCAGGATCCCTCAGGGTTCACATGCACACACATACACATCAGAAAGCACAGGCACACATGTGTTTCTTTGTCTTCTATTACTGTAATGATCTTTACACAGCCAACATCAGAAAATGGAGTTGTCACTCGGTCATATCGCAGCTGATCAGATGTCAGATTGTGTTTAACCTTGACAACACCCTGGTAACCTGGCAGACTCCAGGGCTGCCTCTGAGGTCAAACTGTGTCAAACATGAGTGTTGTATTGATGTTGGGCTGGTGCTGAAACCTGCGGACTACTCTATGACTTCCATTCCATTTGTTTCATGTGTGTGTGCACGTATAAAAAAAGGATTTTCTGTGACAGTAGAGAAGCGCCCCTTTTTTAATAACAACCATCAACCCCTTCTCTTTTTGATTAAATCTCACTCAGCTCCTTCCTGGTTTAATTTGCTTCTTAAATCAACTCCCACTGCCTCCCTTCTCTCTGTTTCCCCCCAATCTCTGGATGTTTAGTCGTTTATGAGAGAAGGTGGAAAACAGCAGGCACAAGGCCTGCTCAAAACACCGGAGAAGTGATCCAATTTGGTGTGGGCAGTAAATTGTGTGGACATCTGCGCACTGCACGGTGTGGAGCTGTGCACAGGGCAGGGTGGAGGCATAGCTCTGCTTGGCTGTACTGCTGACAGGGCACAGAAACAGCCGTGGAGGGGTGCCAGGCAGGCGAAGAGACTGTGGAATGGGACCTAATACACTCTCCGACTCTCCGTCTCTATATTTTACTCTTTAACCAAAGTGGATATTTTCTGCCGTGTTGCAGGAAGAGCAAGACAAGAGAGTAATAGCGTATAGGGAAACGTGAAGAGGAGTGAGAGAAGGAGAAAAAAGTCTGACTTAAATTGATCTAAAATTTGAACATTTAATAGAAGTGTCACAAATCTCACTATGACCATTACATAAACCTTCAGGTCTCTGCCTACATGAACAGATCTTTACACATTCCCTAATGGTGGCTGCCACATACAACTCTGGCCCTAACATAACCTTTACTGCAGACTGACGCAAGCCACTGTGACTCAGTAGCGTAGGCAGAAATGTATTTTAGGGTGGGCCTGTAAAAAATAGGGTGGGCCAGATTTTTCTTCTGCGCATCAGAAGCTAACAACAATCCCAGCCGGTTCCGGTGGCAGATTACTTTTAGAATACTTTTGGAATACTTTATTTTTCCATAACAGATGGATATGTTTTGGGGAACAGGAGACACGTATTTTACTGTTTTAATGGCTTATCAAGAACTCAAACACAACATCTTGGTGTCATTCTGGACAGCTCTCTCATCTGCACCCACATAATACACATCACCCGGACTGCATTCTTTGTACTGTCTTAAAACCTTTCCTTGGAATATGTTATGAATTGTAAGGTGTCCTTGGGTGCTTTGAAAGGCGCCCCTAAATTGAATGAATCATCATTATTATTATTATTATTATTATTATTATTAACTGAAACGATGTAATAACTTTTAAAACTTTTTCCAGTCACTTTTCCATGCATTCAGCAGCAGCAGGCCATTCACTTTGATTTTATCCCGTTTTAAATGTCATAATTTTGACAATAAAGAAATGCTACATAAACGTTATCTTGCACGTTTTATCTAACCATCTCCGTTTCTAACTTTCAATATATTTTAAAAGAGATCTCTCTCACTAATCTGCGTGCGGGGGCGGGGCCTCACAGACACGCTGCATCTCTCTCGCTCACAGACATGCTGCAGCGCCGTGCAGTGTGCACACAGTTCTGCCGGTAATGAATATTACATTTTGTGAGGAAACTTTTCCACCAATAATTCCAATAAGTATTCCAAAATGTATTCACTTCAGGTTTACGAAAGTAACTGTAATCAGATTACTCGTTTTTCAAATGTAACGCCAGCTGAATACACTTGATTTTTGTATTCCGTTACAACCCAACCCTGTGTATATCTCTCCGGACTGTCCAACAGCAGATGAAAAACACCCACCTCTCCGCCTCTTCCAAGGGACGAGGGAACCGTGCGGCAGAGTTTCCGTTAAAGGTGACATGTCATGCTTTTCCGGTTATTACCCGTCCCCTTGTGTGTTATGAAGGTTTTTATGCATGTAAACGGTCTGCAGAGTCAAAACCCTCAAAGTACACCATGTAGGGAGTAATACTCTAACACAGAAAATACCTCCCCAAAACGCCTCGTTGGAGATACGTCACTGTCCATTTGATTCATGATGACATCATGATGTCATGTCGTCCCCGGAACGAAATGGACCAATCCGTGGAGCCGTTACGTAAGTCTGCGGAACCGTTACGTTAAGCCTCCGCTGATTGGTCCAAATTGACCAATCCACGGACTTCCTCACACACTCACTTATTGTTTTTACTTCGGCTGTGACTTTGTGTGTGCTCAGGGTGAGTTTGGCTGTGTTTCGCTGTGTATCGCTAAACAAGGAAATCACACCTCCACGGAGTTCAGCGCGATTCACAACGTCCCGACTGGTCCCGACCAATCAGAGCACACTGTGCTCACAGGGAGGGGGGGGGGGCAAGAGCTGCAACGAGCCGTTTAGTGGAGAGAGTGAATACACATACTTTACAGAGATGCTGTATGCGAAACCAATGTGAGTTAGGAAAATTGCACAGTATAAATCTATTCTAGTAGACCACAACAATGGAATTATGATCAGTGGAAATGGCCATGACATGTGACCTTTAACATTGTTTTTCTTCTGACAGCCCAGCAGCAGGAGAAGGGAGGCGGGGCTATTTCATCGTTATCAGAAAATGATCGTATGCTAGATGAGGGCAGTGGGGGCTCTTCTTGGAGTCTGGCTTTTTAAAAAAAAAAAAAGAAGTTCATTAGTGAACTTTGAGCCATCATTTATTTTGCAGGCAGCTCTCTGCCTCTCTCACGTTATTATGGCGCGCGCCGGAACCAACAATCAGTTTTTACCGTAAAGAGTTCGGTTCAGAGGACAAAGCACATACAACATTAATTAAACTCGATATTTGTTCAGTTGAATTTCACTTTGAATTATTGGATATTCTCAATGGGTGAATACATTTTTTTATAACAATATTATAATTTTTGATTTTTTTTTTTCAAATGACACCGAAGCTTTCTCAGGGTGGGCCAATGAGTAAACTGGGTGGGCCAGTTGATTGATTGATTGATTGATTGATTGATTGATTGATTGATTGATTGATTGATTGATTGATTGATACACAGTTCTAAAATCACACTGTCCCAGGCCTGAATCTCTCCTCAGCCCCACAGGACGCCTCTGTAGGCTGGGCTAATTACACAGATTACAAACCTTCCCTTCTTTTGCTCTAATTAGCATTAATGTGCCACATGGACCAAATGGGTCTGGACTGGGTCCTGGCCCGGGTCCTGGCCCTCCATTCTGGCAGGCGATTAAGATCTCCTTCCACAGCGTGACTCTGGTCATTACTTCATTAATAACTTGGCTGACTTTTTCCAACTCTGCTGGTTTCAGTCTCCCTGAGGAGATTTGGTCTGGCCTGCAGTGTTGGATTTAACATTTTTCTTAAAGATTTCCCAACTGCTAACTTCTACCGAAAATGCTTTTGCTTTTTTTTCTCCACTATATGTATTAATATCTTTCCAGCCAATATTGGTTTTGATTCTCATCATGATCATCCCCTTACTCATAACTGTACCCTCAGAAACTGTAATTGTCATCAGCACAAAAGCATGGCTATATTCACTCTGATTTCTCTAGTGATTGTCAACATTATCATTAGCATTCCGATTCAATCTTCTATGACTTCTTCATCACAGTAATACTCTTCTCATACCCCTTAATGATATATTACTTCTCCCTTCATCACATTTAATGTTGTTCTTTCCCGCTCTCAATTTCTTTATGCCTACAGAAATATGTACATATTTTTTCTCTTTTCTGTAATTGTTAGTTTGGATATAATGCTTCTTGATGAATGCTTAGCTATGTGAACTCTGACTGAATTATCCATTTAGCACCTGTAAACTAAGGTGATTTCAGTAAGTCTGAGTCTGTCCTCATTGGGCCAATCTGTACACATTCACTACTAGGGCTGTGCATCTTCACTGGTCTCACGATTCGATTCGATTACGATTATCCTGTTAACGATTCGATTCAATTCGATATCCCGATGCATCACGATTCATACCAATGCGTTGCATCCTCAATTTTCTATATTACTGCACATGGCTTATTTTTCATCAATGCATACATGCAGTAAATACATATATGAACTCTCTTTTTATTATTTAGAAAGTGCTTCAGAAATCAATAACATAAATGTCTTGACATTCATTTATAAACCAAAATAAATGAATTGTATAGGTCTAGCCTCCCCATATCTGTGCGTGAAGTTGTTCCATCCTCAAAAACAAAAAAATAATGCTTCTGCAGTCTAGCTGCAGCTTCTAGCAACGGTCTTCTGTTAAAAAAAGGACACTGAAGGTCCTGAATGTGGCATCACACATAGGACTTGAGTCTGAACACAGCAGACAATAGGAGTATTTACAACAGCATATACAAACAAAAATAGTGCATGTGGGTGCACACTTACATTCTCTCTTTTACTGTTACTTAAATCCCATGAATGTATGAGATTAAATTAGCTTCATTATATCTCAGTGATTAAGTGAATAATAAAGTTTCTATTGGGTCACTATCAGCCTGTCACTCATTATTTTCAGGGAGGGGGCGGGGTTTGGAGGAACGGAGAGGAGACGGTGATCGCGATTATTTTTGAAAAACATAAATCCCTGTGCCGCAGCGACACGGAGTGATTCAGAGCGGGTCCTTCTGCTGTTGGTTCTGGACTGGTGGTGTTGTGTTGGTGGATAAAGCAGACTGCTCCGTGTTTGGTGTTGCTGTGCCGCTGTCACGTCTGTTCCCTGATCTCTGCGTCACCGACCGATTTGATATTAAAGTGACAGAAAAAAAAAACGTTATAGTAAAGCCGCGGCCGGAAAATCAGGAAGCAACGTTACTACGCTATAACCGATTATCTTCCGTCCCTGCATCGATACCGAATCGTCCGCATCGCAATGCATCGTAGAAACAATTATTTTAAACACCCCTATTCACTACACTGCAGACGGGAAACAGACGTGCTTCACATTCAAATGAATGTAATAGCTGTGAGTGCTTCAATGGGCGAGATGTTTGCCTCACAATTCATTTCACACTTTGTTAGCAAGTGAAATTGTTGGCTGGATATACAGTATGGAAGGGAAGATCAATATATTATAGCCATGTATTAGTAGTGCAATCCAATACAAGCGCTGCATGGGGTTCATCAGATTGTGTAAACACAATTACAAAAACTAGGTTATGCATCGTAGTCCATGAACATATCAGACTCAAAATATACATACACGTGGTGGAGCTTGCACACACACATGCATATAATTAACTTGTAAATGAGGAATACCCAGAAATGTACACACACACATACTCATCTTTGTTGTGCTGCTCTTCACTCACTCAGTGATTTGAATGGAGTAAATCATCATTGTGCTTAGAAAGAAGATTGATGGCTGGTCTCCACGGTTTGCCTAACCTTTCTATTTAGAACGACAGGTCAGTCGTCCAGTTAAGGAGCCGACCCCCATTGTGGTCATCTGACATCTCCATTCATCATCACACAGGCTGCATCCTGCTGCTGCTTTCTCAAGGCACAGACTGCTTTGTGTGGCACTTGTGTTCATGTTGCCACATATGGAAAAAGGTGTATGTGACACAGGGTTGGCAATATCATATAATATTGCTATTCTTGGATTGAAGTCCTTTTAATACAATACTGTATGGCTGGGTGCTTTAGTTCATTTTGGTAAATACTGAAGGACTGCATGATTGCAAACAATATTTGTGTATGTGATGTTCTGATTATCTGTGTGTTGAAGTACAAAACATTATGTTCTGCTTTGATGATCAAATATTTTTGATCTGATGAAATGTTTTACAAGTCTCAGAAACTCAGCTTGGCTTAGCTTTAGGTAATTCATAATGGGTAGACGTTGCGGGAGTGTTTAGGGGATAAATTATTAATATATTCTATGACGTATAGGGAATTCTGTCATGACAGCCAGGATTGGTTCTTCTTAGTCTGAAAGACATGACATGGTGATGGTCCTGGGCATTGAATCTATTTGCTGGCCTCTTGTGACCAGGCAGGACATTTCCCATCAGCAGGTCTGGCCTTGGAGCACAGTCATGTTTCTGACGCTTCATTTTCTGTCTTCTGGTTCTGCCCGAGTCTTACTTCAAGGTGAGCTCTTCCCCTTGGTCCCTGAAAAGAGAGAGGGAGAGGGGGCATGTGAGAGAGAGTATCCTCCAAGGTCACTTTTGGTATCTCACTGTTAAAGTTGGCGAGTTCTTGACAAGGCAGAGACAGTTTCAATTTCCCACCAACTGACAAGATGCTCGCTGTTTTTTAAACACATCTGAGACAGATTTAAGCAGAGGAAGATGTTTTCTGACTTTTTAGTATTATCTGTGGGGCTTTCTTTTTTACGGCCTTATCTCTCTGTCAGTAATGGGCCTTCAGTGATTCCTGCCAGATAGCTGCTGCGGATGGACTGTTAGGCAGGCAGATAAAGCAAAGCTTTCCCAGATACTGTAGAACTAGACATGGCTGTTTTTCCTTCCGTTTTTGTACCCTCTGTGATCGGTAAATCCCAGTGAATGTCAGTTTGACAGTCGCCACACCTAAACAGGTGATGTTGAGGCTGAAGTGTAACAGGATGAACTTTTGTTGATCACCTACTCAATCAAAAAGACTGACTTCTTCTGCCAGTTGTGTTGAAGACATGGGTCAAAAAGCTTTGATGTGACACATCATGAACATCTTCATAAGGCGCTCCTACCTTCAAGCTTGTTTCTCCTTTTATTGTTGTGTGGAACAATTCACTGTGGGGAAGGATGCCATGTCAAAACTATCTTCAGAAGCTTTTGACACTTTTGGGAAATGCACACTTCAAAGAAAACAAACTGCGTGTGCCTGTATAGTGCAAGAGTGCCATAAACAATATTAGCCTCCTGTTGACAAGTTCGTGATAAATTAATTGCCTGTTGGGCACATGAAGTTGAACTCCAAAATATTTGTTGGGGAGTAGAGGAGAAAATGCAGAGGGGAGGAGTGTTAGGGTTGATAAGAGAGTTGAAAGCAATGGCAGCTTGGAAGGAGAGTTGTTGGGCTGAACTCCTGCTGAATCCTCTGTTGCCCCTATCACACCAACGCGGTTCCAGGGCAGAGCTACTGTAGAGCCTGATAAGCACCATTTTTTCCTGTTTACACCGCAGCGGAGCTGGCTCTAAGCACAGAAAACCGGTGCTTACCAAGCACCAAAACATTGTCGGTCTAGGACAAGGGTCACCAACCTTTTTTAGGATGAAGGCTACTTTCAAAAAAATAAAACTAGTCGGGGGCTACTTTTACTCCTCTTTTTTTGTTTTTTGCAGTGTATATATTTAGCACATTTTAACATTATTATATGCTTACCTTTAACCTTTGTGTGCTGTTTGGGTCTGTGGGACCCGTTTTCAGTGTTTACTAAAAGAACATGTATGCAATTTAATTATTTTAACCTGCTTTATTTGGGGGACTCATATCCTCTAGTCGGGGCCTCACATCCTCCAGGGGGGACCTCACATCCTCTAGGGGGGTCCTCACCTCCTCTAGGGGGGTCTGGGGGAATGCACCCCCGGGAAGATGTATTTTAAAATGTTGAAGTGAAATGCATCAATCTGGTGCACTTTGAGCACAAAATGAATTTATGGATACAGCTCTCAACACAATATGAAAGGGAGCTGTATACTTTTAAATACTCCAATCATCTTTAGAATATTATCACAACCAATAACAAATCATTTAAACTTGTTTATTCTTATCTTATGTTAGCATTCTTTCTTTTTATTTATGCGTATTTTACTAATCACTCCCCTTTTAAACACATTGGAATGATTTCTTACTTTATCTATATTAAATAGATAAAAGTGTGCTCTCTCTCCCTAGCTCTCTCGCTCTCTCTCTCTCCCTCCTTCCCTCCCTCCTTCCCTCCCTCCCTAGCTCCCTCGCTCGCTCTCTCTCTCTCCCTCTGTCTCGCTCGCTCACAGAGGCTGTGTGCTCCTCCGTGGCGATGACGGCTTGCGTTAAAAAACATATTTGTAAAGTGGGAGGACACAAACGGGATTTCGAAAAGTGCGGGGGACATGTCCCCCCCCCTGTCCCCAGTGGAGATTACGCCATGCGTGTTTGCGTCAAGTGGAATAAATATATATGCACGTTACAACACACAGTAAAACTCTGCCCCTCATGTGCAGTATAGGCTGGCATGATAGGCTGTTCAATGGGGCTGATGTGTTGTGTAGATTCTGCCAGAAGGAAAATCAGCGGGGAGGTGCCACATTGCTTTTCTTCCAGACTGCAACGCTGGTCCCGCAAATCAAGCAAGAACGTGATTGGTCGATATTCATTGTCGGGGGGAGGAGGGGTGTTAGATATATATAGAGTTGTAGTAAGTAGAGTTCGCTATGATTTAGGTTTCGTTTATGCATAGGATAGATTCTTTTAATTACATTTCCTTTTTTGTTTTGTGTATTTTATACATTTTGGATTTGCTTGGCGAGCTATTTTTAGAACATGCCCCGCGGCGACTCACGTTGACCCTGCGGGCGACTGAGTGCCCGCGGGCACCGTGTTGGCTACCCCTGCTCTAAACCAACATGTTTTAGACATAGCCAAAGAATATTCACTAACACAAGTACAACTCAAGCCTACTCGAAAACAGAACATATTAGACTTGATATTCACTTCAAATCAAACGCTTGTGCAAAATGTGCAAACAATACCAGGCATATCAGATCACATGCTGTCATGATGGACTCTAGTATCCATCCTGTATATACAAAGAAAGCCCAGAGAAACATTTATACATTTTCATTAGCAGGCTGGGAAGCCATCCAAACTGAGCTGGAAGTGTTCAGCACAGAATTTGTTAGAACAGAAAACCAGCGAACTGTGAATGACAACTGGAATATGCTCCGGGACGAACTGTTTTCACAGATCGATAAGCATATCCCGACCAAGTTCACTACCACACGGCACAATCTGTCCTGGCTCACTCACTGCATGAAATGGCAAATAAAAAATAAAAAGAAGTTATACAACAAAGCCAAGCGATCAGGCAAAACTCGTGATTAGGAAAACTTCCGCAAACAAAAGAAACATGTTCAAAATAACCTTCGCAGTGCACACTGGGACTATATCGAAAACACACTCACCCAGAGTCTTGCTGAAAACAACACCAGACTATTCTGGAAATATGTCAAAGAGTGTGGAGTGGACAACATTGGAATCTCCCCTATTCGAAAGGGTGAAGACCTCTATAGTAGGAGCAAAGACAAGGCTGAACTAATCAACAAACAATTTAAATCTGTATTTACTATGGATGATGGTAGCCAGCCCTCTATATCAGGAGAACCAGCCCCGCAGATAGAAGACCTGATCATCACGACTGAAGGAGTGACCAAACTACTGGCAAATATAAAGATCAACAAGGCTAGCGGCCCAGATGGTCTACCCAATCACATACTCAAAATGCTGGCCCCCCAAATAGGCCCACTGCTCAAATGCATATTCACGCAGTCACTGCAGACAGGAAATGTACCCGATGACTGGCTGCAGGCAAACGTTACGCCTATATTCAAGAAAGGGGACCGGCACACAGCCACAAATTACAGACCAGTTTCCCTGACGGTAGTATGTTGTAAACTCCTGGAACACATCATTTGAAAACACCTGTTAAATCACCTGGAAAGGCATTGATTTCTCAATGGGGCTTTCGGCACACATGGGTATAACCGGCCCAATACTTGATTGGACCACAACCTTTCTCATGCAAAGAAGCCAACAAGTAGTTGTAGAAGGGGTGAAATCAAGTACAGTTCATGTTGACTCTGGTGTCCCACAAGGCACTGTGTTGGGTCCATTGCTTTTCCTATGCTAAATTAATGACCTGCCGTCACATGTAGCATCCACAGTGTGATTATTCGCGGATGACTGCCTGCTCTACAGGCCTATTCAAAATGGAAGTGACCAAGAAGACCTACAGGGTGACCTGACCAGACTTCAGGAATCGGCTAACACTTGGGGAATGTGCTATAATGCTAGTAAGTGCTACGTCCTACGAACAAGCAGATCAACAAACCCGTACACTAAAAACGATACTCTTTGTGGCCAGGTGACCCACCAGCCTTATCTTGGGGTAGAAAATTCATAATAACCTGATTGTAACACAGGAAAACCATTCGCTCGGCTTCCTACGCCAGAACCTGCGACGTTTTCCCCAGAAACTGAAGGAGACAGCTTTTGTGGCCCTAGTACGTTCTAAACTAGAGTACGCCAGCTCGGTCTGGGACTCCTACACTGATAAAGACATTGATGCCCTGGAATCAGTACAAAGAAGAGGTGCAAGATTCATTTTTGGAGATTATGAATGGGACAGCAGTGTCACGGAAATGCTCAAGCGGTTGAACTGGGTGGAATTGAGTGAAAGGCGGCGATTGTCTCGTTTGGTTCTCTTCTTCAAGATTGTCCATAACATCTCAGCCATTGATGCATCAATGTACCTAGAGCCAGTTAGAAGTGCAACACTTTGAGTGAATTTTCGCTACTAGTGACACTCTTAAATACTTTTTCTTTCCAAGAACAATCAGAGAGTGGAACTTGCTACCGGAAGAAGCTGTCATCGCAGAGTCCGTGGAGTGCTTCCGGAAAATTTTAAGAGACATTTTGCGGGGATCATCCATCCCCCACAGAGCATGATACCTCTGGGTTCTGCTCAGTATTAATCCAGATCCAAACCCAACGCAGTCCCCCATTGTTGTTGTTGTGAGCGCCGTTGGGGAGAAAATCAGCGACGTAAACGGTGACATCATGACGCAGCAGCAGCAGCACCAGTCGGGCTCTGGGCGGTGTGAACAAACGGGGGCTGAAAAGAAAAACCGGTTCCCGAACCAGAAGAGCACTAGCACGGAGCTAGAACGGGAACCGCGTTGGTGTGAAAGGGGCATCAGGGGAGATCCCAATGAGTGCTCTCCGTACTCTTGTGGAAGAAAAGGCTCAGCCAGGGATCTTTGAAATAATCCTTAGTTATTATATGGACTGCTTTTTTCCTTTGTGATGCTATTATACAATCAGCTCAACATAACTGAGGACAGCTCCCATCCCTCAAACAACTACAAATCTAGGCTGCGCCGTGAAGGGCAGAGAAAGATTCCCAACAACATCACTGAAGTACAACACAGCGCTTTTACAGTACAAATGTTTGGCTTACCACTCGAGAGACACAGATCTAGTTCTTAATCATAACTCTTGTTATACAAATGCTTTGGAGTATGCTTTACTCCTGCTGTTGATGAGATTAGTTTATCACTAACATTTAACTTGATCTTGGTGCCGGAATATGTAAATTACCAGCTGCTGTAAGAGGAAACGGAATGCAACATGAAGATATCATGCCATGTTGGTGGTAACCCCTCTTCAGCTCTAACACTGCAGCTGTGTGTGTGTGTGTGTGTGTGTGTGTGTGTGTGTGTGTGTGTGTGTGTGTGTGTGTGTGTGTGTGTGTGTGTGTGTGTGTGTGTGTGTGTGTGTGTGTGTGTGTGTGTGTGTGTGTGTGTGTGTGTGTGTGTGTGTGTGTGTGTGTGTGTGTGTGTGTGTGTGTGTGTGTGTGTGTGTGTGTGTGTGTGTGTGTGTGTGTGTGTGTGTGTGTGTGTGTGTGTGTGTGTGTGTGTGTGTGAGCTCATATGTCTACAACAGTGTTTACATCCAGCAAAAAGCTAAAAATGATACTAGAGCAGGGGTCTGCAACCTTTTTGACCAAAAGAGCCATTTTGCTCCTTTTTCCAAAAAAAATGTTGTCTGGAGCCGCAAAACATATTTCATCGATTTTTATTGTTATATCAGACAAAAAATACAGTTTTTTTGCATTTATTAGGCTATTTATTACATGATATAAAACTTTTAACCTCTAATAAGAAACAAATAACTCTTATAAGGACAATTAAAAATAATACACAGGCCTACTTTAAAATAAATTAAACACAGCACTTGGGGAGTGCTCTGCACATTTGAAGGAAAACAAATATTATTAAAATGGGCCCACTTTGAAATAAATAAAACATATAGCTGCACCCTAAAAAGAGTTAAAGGTAGGGTAGGTAAGAATAGAAACCAGCTCGAGTGCGCTAGAATTTGAAAGTACACAACCGGAAAAAATATGCCTCTTCCTTCAGACTTTCTTACAGAGTCCCTCCTCCAACACACACGAACGTGCACATGACCAATGAGGGCACGAGATCAGTTTGTGCACAGATGGAAGGCTGACAGGCAGGTAGGCCATCCAGTTATTTTAGCCGGCTCAGATGATTGGTCGAGCTTTTTACAGCGCTACGGCTTCCACAGATGATATTTTTGTATGTATTTATTGTCAAAGCATTTAATATATTCATTGCTATCGGGACGTTAAGAGCATTCCATGGAATATAACAAAAAGTGTTTTCTGAAATAAATGACATACCCCATTGAATTATGACTGAAGATCGTCAGCTGTCTTCCTCTCCCTTGTTGTTCCTCGATACGTAAAGGCTGCAGCACCGTTGACAACTTCTCTCTACATATCAAACATACCGGTAAACCAGCATCGTTTGCTGTGAAAGCATATAACTCTGTCCACACAGAATTAAATCCTGTGTTCCTCCGGTACTTTTCTTTGATTTATCCATAGTTCGCTCATCGAGCCGGCCGGGGGTCAGGTTATTCGCCTCCAAGAAAAGGCGCTTGCGCGGGACTGTAGCAGGATGTGACGCATATTTTAGTTGACCTAATTAAAACCGTTTTGTTTTTTATTTATGTGTCACAGTATCACCTCAAAATACAAGATACGAAACATTTTCAACCATACAACAAAATATAAATAGTCCTACAAATACTTTTATTTTATTTCCTTATTTTTGTCTAAGCTCAAGGGAGCCAGAGCAGAGGGCTTACCTTAAAGGGTTGCCGACCCCTGTACTAGAGTATATCATAATACATTTTTCATATATTAGCAATCAATCTGTTTTATTTTTCCTTCATTATTGGAATCATCTTTGAGCTTGAACTTCTTCTTAAACTTCAATAGGGCCATAAGTGAGGTCTTTAGTTGCATTTGTTTTTCGATTACGACAAAGAAAAGCAGCGCAACATCCAATTTGAGCAGTTGGAGCCAATAATTCTTTTGGCATTTTTCTTGAAAAATAGCTGAAAAGATCAATGAATCATCATTAACTGATTCATTTTTAGCTGACTGGCTTATTGATTCTTTGTGAAGCTTATAATGTCCTCTCTCTTTTTGTCAAAGTGCAGATATAGGCTGATAAAAAAATTCTAAGCAGAAGTTTGTGGTGTTGTTGTACTGGGTTGAGTTAGAGAAGTCTACAATGCTGCCAAACATAATTAGAAAACTCTATAGTATTGGCTAGGAAGGCGGAATGTCAGTATTGTTGAGACTAACCTGGTGCAGATTGTTGTAGAGATAGTGAGCTTGTCTTGCACTGTGGGGGATTCCTACTGCTCTGGTAATCTAATTCAAATCTGCAAGCATACGTGATATTTGATGTGTGGGTGTATTTTTATCAACTTGCTCTTTGTGCTTATTGTCTGGAAAAAGTTATATTTGTGTAGAACAAGAAGTTATGTTTTTAATATAACCATGTGTCTTTATTGTGCTATAACCTTTAAATGTGCTTTTTGTGGCCACCTTCAGGTGCTACACGTCTTTAAGTATTAATGACAAGATCTGAACATTATAACCTTCACACAGACTGGATTCATTGCAGGGCTGTTGCATCGAAAACCATTATGAATTGTAATGAAGTGGACTAAACTCTGATTAAGAACACAATGACAGCCTTTGTAATATTATGTGAAGACAAATAGCAGATATAAGAACAGGGGTCCCTGAGGTTTTATGGAAACCAGATCTAGAAATATTCTAAAATCCGAACACCAGATGTATATTTAATAATTCACCTGTCAGTGCTCTCTTTTCTCACCCTCTCTCTCTTTCTCTCTCTCTCTCTCTATCTCTCTCTCTATGTAATTTGCAAGGTCAGTGGGTGCAGAAGGTTGGGCTTTAGTTGTGTTCTGTCGTCGTCACTTTCTCCTCAGAGCTGCGACAGAGAGCCACGGTTATAGTGAGAGCCTGTGCCAGCCGGGGAGCAGCAGCATGCTTCTTGTGCGCTTAGTTTTAAGTTTCTAGGTAATGACTGAGCGATAAAGGCGTCTTCAAACGTGCCCACAATATAAGGGGACGCACTTTACTTGCAGCTTATTCATTTTCCAGCTGACGTGGGAGCGGGAGAGCGCGGACTGGACTGCTGGTTGGACATCGCTGTATGTGAGGAGAGGAGATGCGTTGACCTGCTGGGATTTAAAGACATCTACGTTATTTTGTCCAATCAGGCAGGACTCCTCTGTGCATGGACTAGGCTACACACTCAGAGCGATGACTGTACTGAATTGTTCACCGGCTCTCTGTAATTTCTCCAGCGAAGCCAGCCTCACCGCCACCCGCCCTTAAAATAAAGCTGCTGTGAAACAAGTCAGCAGCGTCGCCGTTGTCACAGCTGGGATTTACACTTTACAATGTCTTGAGACGCGACGGGGAAGCTACAAAGATGATGACAGTGAGTATCGTATATTTTAGGTCGTAGCCCCGGTAAGGTTAATGCAGGCGGTCACTTTAATTGTGTCTGGTAACATGCTGTAGTGAATCTAAGGGGGTCTCGGTTGTATTGGGTGTCAGTCTCCGTGTGATAGTGTGCTTTAAGGCGTTTCTGTCACCGCTGTTGCCGGGGGGATATCAGGTGCCTCCTGGGACTTTTTGGGAGCATTACATCATTTAAGTAGCCTATATGAATGACCACATTTTGGAAACTCACGCGTATTATCCACATTTCTATAGTTTGCACTAAAAATCAAATGTCAACACTTAATGACATGATAGCCTATGTTGACAGATGAAATCATGCAACTGTCATCCGTGTAGAAATGCCACTTGGCGTGGCAGTCTACACTCGACGCACGCAAAGACTGGGCGTATGCTATGATGCCCCATTGCAAGCTACCTAACAACGAGAAGAGTTGTGAGGGTAGTATTTGACATAAATTAAACGCCCCCCAGACACCCGCCCGGCTGCGGGTTGGGGATCTGTGCAGCTGTCAATTTGCATGTATTTCGTGGCCAAATCCAGCCTGTATGGTCCGCCTGGCTGCGCGTTAATCCCGCAGCGGATCAGCTTTACCGCTCCAGCCTGCCGCCTTGCAGCGCATTCCTCGCTCATACGCACACACTTTAAATGATTACATTATTATAATCGGGCTCATGTGACCATCATGTATTGACGCGATCATATCTGGAAAACAAGCGCTTGTTTTGGAGGCTGCACAGATCGGGATAACAGTTCAAGAAGAAGGATCGCTGACCGATATTTGATTTGACTACGCTGATTTCATTCAGCGTTCTTCCTACTTTGGAGAAAAACTCCTCCCGGTGCCTGTAACCGGGGTTTTATAGCACTTAGAGCCGGTGAGAAAGCCAGGATGACAGGCTGGTTCACACACCACGGGGACTGGTGACCGTGTGGTGATCCAGCGCGTTTGATGAGCACGTCGGTAAGGTTGTTCTCCGCTCTACTGCTAGGCAAGATTGATATATTCTTCGGACTCTGCTACATTTTGAAGGCTAAACATTATGTTTTTTTTGTTATTTGTATAATCGTGACTACGTATTGCTGTACAATAACAGGTCTAAACGTTTTCAGAGAATCAGGCCATAAGTAGGCCAGTACTGTTGTGTGCCCTTAAATCCTCCCTCTTCAGTTGTAAAACCAATGGGGGCTCCTGGAGTTTTTCATGTCAACAACCCACATATTGTTGGTAATGATCCCTTTGAACCGATTATTGGATTAAACATGTTATAGACTTTGGAGTAACAAGCAAAACGGTTGTCATTTTGGCAAAACGGTTGTCATTTTGGCATTTCCTAATTCATGAGTGATTTAATAATACTACAATTTAACTCTCCCTGAACACACTGGAGGTCCCAGCACCCTAGTGGCAATGCAATATGTTACCAAGGCCAAGTAGCCTATTCCATAACATTAAGATATAGTTTAAAGTATCCAATAACACCTTGCGAAGGTGAAATGTGGCTTTATGACCCAATATGAGCAGCTGGTACCATCTGTATCTCTGCTGCAGCTTCACTTCTTCTCTTTGACACACTAGCATTTCATGGATAAATGCAAGCCCCTCATCATAGAGTAGCTTATGTCTCTAAATCCCATCAGCAATTTGTGTATCTGGACTCCTAGATGCTGAGTCATATTGCTTTGCCTAACACAGATATTTTCTTTGCTTTGACGTCAACAGCCAGTGCCTGAGCAGGTGTGGTTAAGTATAGCCATACCTCAAGAAAGCTTTTTATAATTTGGATAATACTGTATTACAGTTTGGCAATTTCATCCACGAAGGTCTTGTTTAAAACGACAGTAAATCTTGATGGTCTACACCAGTAATTTGCCATCTTCATAATTAATTTCTTTTCCAAAGCAGCTCATAATGTCGATCACGTAGGAACGTGTCGTTAATTGTTCTTGGCCTTTAGAGAAATGTAGCTTTTCGTTAACTTTTAAAAGAGGTGTGAGACGAAAATGTCACTCCTGTGTAGGAAAATAATGATGACTCAGGTCAGGTGGAGATTTGTGGTGGGTTGTAAACAACACAGACGTTTTCATTAGCTGTGAACTAATCAGTCAGGCAGTGATTGGGTCTCTGCAGGAGCAACACAGTCAAGGTTATCAGGAACCCTGGCCGCATCTGTGCATGTCACATTTTGGTGTGTTGAGTATTGACATGTCAGTGTCACTCACTCTCACTCAAACCACCCTGTTTTTTCTCCCTGTGGTGCTGTACAGATGTAGCAGTGGGTGGTGGGATATTATTCTAACATATCCAGCCACACGCACTACGCCTTTTCTTTGTTTGTAAAGTGTTGCATAAGCCCACAAACACACACATGTACACATTTACCAGAGAAAAATAAGTAATGAGTAAGCCTTGCCTTTAAGGGAAGCTTTTGTGCAGTACAGTTGTGTAACAGAAGACCAGAAAACAAGTCTTAGAGGGACGACAACATAATTCTGAGCAGAAAGGAAGTTCCTGCGGGACAGGAAGTGCTTTGTGGTTGCTGGTCTCCAACCACAACATTGGTGTGACTAATCTAAGTCTACACACTTCCTTAAATTCTCTTAATTTTCCTCTTCTTCTCCCTCCTCCCCTATCTTTTATTTTTCTCAATTTGTAAACTCCTGTCCTTGCACATGCTTGTTCCTTAGTTTCATTATTTGTTCTGTTCCCTTCTCGTTGCAGGATTATCGGGAGGATGGCATGGACCTGGGGAGTGATGCATCCAGTCGCTCCAGCTCAGAGTCCAACTCCAACAAGGTAACACCTTGCTCTCCTTCTCTTGACCTGGCCACTTTGGAGGACTACAAATCCTCCCCCTCTCTGGACCTTGTCACCTTAGAGGACTACGAGGAGGACGAGGACTACCAAGAGTATAAGAAGAAGGTGATAGAGGAGTGGGAGAGTGAGTATGGAGAGGGCTACACCTCTCCACAGCCTCCTGGTCAGGAGGAAGTCGTCGTCGTCGGAGGAGGAGGAGGAGGAGGAGGAGGAGGAGGAGGAGGAGGAGGAGGAGGAGGCGGAGGCGTTGTTGTTGGGGAGGACATTCTTGGTGAGGGCTACAGGAAGACAGTGAACAGTCGCAGCCTCGCTGAAGAATTGGAGGATGTGAAGACTGTCCCGCCCCCCCCGGCTTCCGGCGGACACACTGCCACCTCGGTCGCAGCCGTCCCAAAGGAACTGAAACAGAACGGCAATCTGATTTTGCCCAGGAGCCACCAGCTCAGCTCCCCCGGTACACGGAGTGGCACAGGGACTCCTAAACCCCGCCACCGCAGCTCCAGCAAAGGCAGGGGGAGCCGCAGCACTGCCGGGGGTGGTGGTAGTGGAGGAGGAAGCAGTGGAGGGACTGGGGGACGGATGGGGGGATACAAAGAGGACGAGGTTGTAGAGGAGGAGCCTTTGCCCACCATGGACTGGGCAGCCCTTGAGAGGCACCTGGCTGGGCTGCAGTGCAGAGAGCAGGAGAACCAGAACCTCAACCACAACCAGAACCACATCATGGGCAAGACCAACTACACCTCGGTAAGTTTCTATTTCACTTGTTGTTTCTGTGTGTTCCTGTGGGGTTTGCTGCTTGTGTGTCAAAGGTTATCTTTCACCGAGTTTTCACATGCCCTGGTTGGCTTCTGTAATCCAGTAGTTATCTGTGTCAGATGCACCCTGGAAACATGGGGTTAGGTTTGCTGGAGTAAGAAAGAGGGATTAGTCGGCTAATGTAGCGCTAAGCTATGTGGCCCTGCTTTCAACTATACTATCAACTCTGGCCCTCATAAGTACACTGATTCAGAGAATATATGTCCAACAGTGCAAGCATTATTTAATGACTTTGGGCAGATAATCACTACAGCAAATGTATGTTTCTGACCTTACAGTTTTGTATTGGTTTAATCTAATTTAAAGAAATCTGGATGTACTTTGTTGTGGCTATGTGGTGTTTCTACCAGAAGAGGTCAGTGTTGCATTGATGGTCTGCAGAGAGCCGCTGCAGGCCTTTCATGCCACACCAGCAGCTCAACCTCTAAAAGCTGTTATGATTAATTTACAATCTCATGACATCGCTCAGTTTAAATCAAAATCCCTGCCAGAGTTTTATGGTTTATTGTTGGTGTGTGGGTCCAAAAAGGGTGTAGCCTTGAAAATGTTTAGGGAGGAGCAGGAGAAAATTGTTTACAGCAGTCACAGTATCCAGTGCAAACTACAAGCTCTTGTGTCACTGAGTAAAAGTAAGCGAGGGCAAATGTGTGTTTGATAAAGGGGCATTGGTGTGGTGGGGCATTTGGTATTCAAGCACCAAGACCTTTTCTTCGGTGCACACAGACAATGGCTGCAGCCAGTGCCTTTGTGAGTGTGTTGTGTGTCTTTGTTTTTCTGTCCTGGAGGCCCCCCCCTGTCTCCCTGAGGCATGTAAGGAATGCAGCAGGAGAAATAAATGGGGGATGAGAGGAAGGAAAGAGAAAGGAAAGGATAGTAGATGGTATCTTTAGGACTAGGCAGTTTTGGTGTGTGTGTGTGTGTGTGTGTGTGTGTGTGTGTGTGTGTGTGTGTGTGTGTGTGTGTGTGTGTGTGTGTGTGTGTGTGTGTGTGTGTGTGTGTGTGTGTGTGTGTGTGTGTGTGTGTGTGTGTGTGTGTGTGTGTGTGTGTGTGTGTGTGTGTGTGTGTGTGTGTGTGTGTGTGTGTGTGTGTGTGTGTGTGTGTGTGTGTGGACCTAAATCTGTTTACATAGTCACATGTGGGGACTGGCTTCCCTTATGGGGACAAATTGGAGGTCCCCATGAGGGGGATCATTAATTTTAGAGTGAAGACTTGGTTAGGGTTAGGGTTAGGGTTAGGCATGTGTTGGTTAAGGATAGGATAAGTCTCCAGGAAATGCATGTAAGTCAATGTAATGTCCCCTGAAGTGATGTATACATGGTGTGTGTGTGTGTGTGTGTGTGTGTGTGTGTGTGTGTGTGTGTGTGTGTGTGTGTGTGTGTGTGTGTGTGTGTGTGTGTGTGTGTGTGTGTGTGTGTGTGTGTGTGTGTGTGTGTGTGTGTGTGTGTGTGTGTGTGTGTGTGTGTGTGTGTGTGTGTGTGTGTGTGTGTGTGTGTGTGTGTGTGTGTGTGTGTGTGTGTGTGTGTGTGTGTGTGTGTGTGTGTGTGTGTCAATGTTCATTACCTGCTGTCCGACTGAAACGAGAAGGTCACCTCCTGGCTGGCTTTAGTCTGGGGAGAGTCTGCTCTTTCTCCGTCTCTCCCTCCCTAGGCAGTGGGCTGTGATATAATTGACCTGGGTGGAGGAGAATATCTTGAAAGAGAGCCTCTGTCTCACATGCAGCACAAACACACACACATGCTCTTCACCACATGTTGTCTCCTCACATGTGTGTTCAGGTAGTGTAGGTTGCTGTGTTTAGTAGAGATAGCCTGATCCTGATGCTGATAAAGTGCCACAGCTTCCAACTGCCTCTCCGATTACGAGGGAAAACATATTTTCAGAAGAACCGTGCCTTAGATTTGATGGCCCTCAGTAGATAGGAAATTGGAATTAACCATGTAATCCCACTTGAGCTGAAGATATACCAGAAGAGACCCCAGGCACAAACTCATATCCTGCACAATCCCAATGTTATTGTCATTAAAGTGCTGTTGTTACGTCTGTAGAGGAATGCTCATGATATGGATCATATCGATACAATCCCTCAATGAAAGTGATTTGTTCTTTTTAAGTCCTATTTCTGAACTTACACATGTGGTAAAAGAGGACCATGCTTGAATTGACCCTCTGCTAACCTGCTAACAAGAGCACACAAGCAGTCAAGTGTCCAGTACTGAAACATTCACCCAAGTCATCCCCGGTGTTTTTCTAGGTCAGAGGGCATCTGAGTTTCTTAATTCTTACATTTGCAGGATTTAGCAGACACCCTGGAGGAAACAAGGCTGGTGCTTTTAAAAGCTTGTCAAATATTTAGAAATCCACTCAGGCAGGACCCACCAGCATGATGATGTGTGTGTTTGGTGTGGATGGGGTCTGTCTGTCTGGGATGCTGCTGGGGTCCAGAGGGACAGTTATTCATGCTTCACAAGAGCTTCAAAAGCATCAGTGCTTTTAGAAAGACGGGACACAGGGAAGCTCAAAGATATTATTCTGTAGTGGCTAAAGACCCTGGAGACTGGTTTAGCTGGTCTCCAGTCAGATCTAGTACAGCCTCAGTACTGTAGCCAGGATTTAGCATAACATTTAGACTGGAAAAAGCTGGCATATGTCTGTCTGAATGTAACAAATCCCCCTATCAGCACCTTTAAAGCTCTTTTTGATCATTTCTGTTTTGGTGTTACATTTCCAGACTTAATTCTTCCTACTACAATTAGGCAAAACATTAACCGTTTTCTTTAGATTGCACTTAAAATGATGAGTTGTCTGATTAGATTTGTACAGTTGTATTGCCTTTTATAGACTATACTATAAATCAAGAAAATATTGGAAGATTAATGAGCAAATCAATCCATGTTTGAAATTATTCTTAGTTGCAGCCCTACATAGGATTCAATAATACAAACAAAAACCTATTACAGTCACTTAGGTCTTTAAACAGGCAATGACATGTTTCTTTGTGTTGTAGGTCTACATGTACACCTTGGGCAATGGAGCTACTGTGCCATAAAAACCAGCACATAGCCGGCAAGTTATTTCATTATTGTTTTAATGAAACAGTCATCTTGGTGCAGGTGTGTTTAGTCAGGGTGTGGTTTCTGGCTGCTGTAATCTCAGCGTCTGCCTGCAGGCTGTGGGTGTTGGGTGAGGAGGATTGAGCGGGTGGCTGACCTGTTTGTAATTAGTTTCTTATGAACTCTGGAGTCGCGTGGCAGAGAGGGGTCCACAGGGACCTCAAGTACACTTGGGGTAACCCTATCCCTAACCCTCCGTTTATCTCCACCCCTCGAAGGCAAACAATAATATTGTTCTTCCAATCCGGTCTTGAGGTGAACAAAACAGAGATGGGGTCAGTCTGCATGTATGGCCCTCTATACTCAGAAAAGTACCTGTGTGTTGTAAAATCCACGCCTACAGGCTACTTAATTTTCAATCCGAAGGTGAACACACCCAGACTTACTCACACAATTTAAAAACACCCCATGGGCAAACTGTGGTAAGAAGATAGGGCCTGTGCTGAGACCTGCAACACCACTCTACTTTGAACTTTTAAAGAATAGCTCTTTCACACACACACACACAGTCTTACCATGTTGTATTTAGAGGTTTTAAGGTAGTTTTAAAGGTTTAAAGATGAGCTTCACCAATTTTACACATCTGTATCAGTTAACTTTGAAAACAGTTGTGTGTCTTTGGTGGCCCTGAAGGTCAGATTAAATCTGAGGAATTAACCCCTGATTATGTGAATTCCTAAACCAGAAAAACCTATGTTAGAAAAAGGTTTAAAAGGTCTAAAGAAAATAACAAATTGCATAGGGGGGCTTTGTTTTTTAATCTTGACTCAGGAAATACAAATCAGGAAATGTAGGCCTCTGCTGACTTTTACTCAGTTTCTCTAAACTTGTAAAAATGCGATACACAATTATGCATTGAACTAATGTAATAAGAAAGTCATATAAAAAAGACACATTAATAAATTTGCCTTGTAAAAAGTTGGGCTATATATCATCTCTGCTTTAAGGACAGTTGTGAGGATTTTTTTCAGCATGAGGAAAAGTTGGAAGAATATCTATACTTACTGTAATAGGAGAGGGCTGCTGAAAAACTCCATATAACGTTAAAAATGATTTAGAAAATAAAAGTATGAGAGAGAGAAGAGGTGGACAGAGAGAGGTGGGAGAAAAGAGCAAAGGCAAAGAGATGTTTTTCTGTTTCTCTCCACTCCGTGCTCTGTGATTATGTACAAGTTCAGCAGTTGAACTGTGCACGCCGCCCTCCACTAACAACTTAACTACTACCTTCGCCCCGGTGCTCAGACTGTGCCACGTAGAAGCAGAGAGGGTAAAGGGAGAAATTGTTGGGTTTGAAAGTCCTCAATGCAGTTAAAGTGGGTATAAAATAGGCAACAACAATAATTATAAAGTAGTCACACTGGAATTAGCTCCTGCATGGGGAAACAAAGCAGGGAAGCCTGAAGTTAGAAAGGAAGCGCATAGTCAAAAAGAGCTTGTGGAGGAGGGAGTAAAGGAAGGTTTGTGGGCTCAGTGGATTGGTTTGAATGAAGAATACAGCGAGACAGAAGGGCAGAAAGTTGGAGGAGCAGACAGTAAACGTATAAATGGGAAGAAAGAGGGAGGAGGGTTCAGAGGTGGGGGGTAGGGCTTTAGCCAGGTGTGGAGAGTGCCTGGTGTCTGGTTCAGCCCCCTAGGCTTAACCACTGCACCTCGTGTCTGTGAGTACCGGTACCAGCTGAAACACGCCCGGCCCTCTGCGCACCACAGCTCACACACACTCTCCTTACACACTTACTGCGCCGCCTCTGCTTTAGTCCGGCAGTTTTCTGTCTCTGTTTAGTCCATGCACCCCTTCACCTCACTGGATCAAAGGATATCTTTCTCTTCTGATGGTATCCTGAAAGTCTGCCTCTGTCGGTAGATGTTTTTTTTCTTTCTCTTTTTTTTCCCATTGGATTATCCTTCATCTAAGCTTAACCTTGGATTCCCCACAGCAAGTTGGGCACCTAGCTCAGGTAAAGCAAAACATCTGATTTGTTTGTCAGACCTATTTCAACACTACAACATGTTCACGTGATGTGTCCGTAGTCAAACCAGGACAAAAGTTCAGAAAGTTCAGACTCAAAGTAAGATGCCTTGTTTGACAAATTCTTCAAATGTTATTTTAGCCTAAGGCAGTACATTCTTTTGTTGTGACTTTTTGTCTTGAGTTTGTATGTTACAGAAAAGTTAAATATGTCCAGAATGAAACAAAAAGTAGAACCAGCTGCACATCTGTCCATGCATCTCAGTTTCCTCACAACTAGTGTTCAGTGTGACCCCTTTAATAAAGAGCAGGTTCATGCTGTCTGGACTCTGACCATATATGGGTTTCTACTTGGTAGCCCTCTACTTTTTTCCCTTTCTGTCAAGGAAAGAATACCTTCAAATATGCAGTGCTCATGTATTTGAATCCTGTTTTAAATAAGCAAACCTTGGCCTGTTTTGAATGTTCCTTTACCATGTGGTGCAGAGAAAGTCTGTAACAAACCAAGGCGAGCTCAAACAGCTAGTAAAATTGATCAAAATATTTGTGTTGACTCTGGATGCCACATGTCATTTCAGGTCTTCTGTTAATAGTTACACTATCAAATCAAATCAAATCAAGTTTTATTTATATAGCACATTTATAAACGATTTTTGGTCGAGCCAAAGTGCTGTACATACAATAAAAATAGCCTACAGTAGAGACACTTTACAGCAAATACAACGGCACAGATTGTTCAGAATATCAGTATGAGAAAAAAGACACCCTCTATCCTTAGACTATAGCACACATATACCTGGAGTGACTGCGTGTCCGGCCCGCATGTGCACCTGCATTGAGAAAACAAGAAGGCAGTCAAAAACAGCTCTGAAATACAAACAAGATAGTATGTTTAGAAGTTATAGTTACTTGGAATACAAATAAGGCACAGCTGCCACTGGCCTTGACAGCCCTCGGTCCCTTACTTGTTCAAGAAGGAAAAGAAAAGGCAGAAGAAAAACATTAGTAGAAACGTTGGCCATAAAACCTCCTAAATGAGCCTGATAACTTGGTGACACTGATAGCCTGATAACTCTATGCTCGGTGTTTTACGTAGCAAAGATATATATTAGTGTTTGCTATTGAAAGACATTTATCGCCAACATCCCAGTGTTTATCCCATGGCCAAGTTTAGAAGCAAAGGCAAGTCAGTTTGACAAGTGTGGTCTGATATATTGTACAATGTTTTGTCTAGACTATAGGTACGCAGCTGCACTAGCGCATGTAAACTTGATTTGACCTGCTTGCTGGTGGTATGGTCAAAACGTTAACTTGCAAAGTCTACACACCAACTGTAACTAAGGAAAACACTCTTGGGAACACCCAAGAAATACGAGTTATCAAGTTCAAGTAACAGAAGTGCTAAACGGCCCTTATCTGGTGTCAAAGTGCACTTTAATCAGCTACCTGATTACTTCCCCTTGTCTGCACCATATACTGTATATATACAGTATAGACTGCCAACATAAACAAACACAAACAAATTCAAATCTATGTGTATTGATGAGTAATAAATAATAACACTATGTAAATTAACTGGAAAAGCTTACTTGTTGGTTACTAAGCATTATAGCTATACTACTGTGTTTAATGATTCATAGTTATGTCACCAGGCAAGCCATTTGCATTGTGGGTATATCAGATATCAGGTATCAGAGTTGCTGCTATGAGTGTGGATAAATTAACAGTGTTTTGAATGGGAAAGTGTTTAGACTTACAGCTACACATTCCTGCAGTTTTTGTCTCATTGGTCATCTTGCTTGATACACGAAAGCTTAGACAAACATACACTTCCTCTGATTCATTCAAATGATTCACCAAGGTCTGAGAGTCATACCTCCTTCAGAATGTAGTATATCCTATCTGGCATGGAAGTCAGCTTAGGCTCATACCCAGTCTCACTCATTTTCCACAGCCGCAAATCTCCACCTTCTTCTCTTTCTTCTCTTCTTCTTCTTCTTCCTTTGTTCCAGACACCCCCTGTCCCTACTCCCATTCCCACTTGTGTTCCCTGCTAATTGTCCTCTTCCTCACTCCGTCAGGAAGCATTATGGCCTCATGTTCTTACACAGCCAAAATACAACAGGAGACTATTTTCCCCCTCTGCCCGGCTCCCCCTACCCACCCTATGAAAACGATCAAAGAGGGGTTCAGGCTGTGAGTGGCAGAGCGTGCTGTGGAGGAAATTAGGATTTATGTAGCAGTGAGGAGACGGCCTACAATGTTATAGCTTCATGTCAGTCCTCAAACTGCAAAGTCACTTTGGAGCAGAGCCAAATACACACACACTGGCACACAGGCCGGCTTTAAAAGTAGGAATGGGGCTGAAGGCATTCAAAAAAGCAGGTTTATTGCAAGAAGGATACAAAAAGAGAGTGAGAGCGGGAAATTGAGAAAGAGTGAAAAGGGGTTTATGATCTTCATGGAAGGGTTTTAAACTCCTATCCATCAGCTCTACTATTTCCGGAGGTTGAGTCAGACACACACACAGAGGTCTGTGATGAATGGCTGTTTGCGTGGACATGTATGCTCATTTGGGTGGAGCTGAAACATGAAACACTGGTCTTTGCGCCCCTAATTATAGAGTGTGTGTGTGTGTGTGTGTGTGTGTGTGTGTGTGTGTGTGTGTGTGTGTGTGTGTGTGTGTGTGTGTGTGTGTGTGTGTGTGTGTGTGTGTGTGTGTGTGTGTGTGTGTGTGTGTGTGTGTGTGTGTGTGTGTGTGTGTGTGTGTGTGTGTGTGTGTGTGTGTGTGTGTGTGTGTGTGTGTGTGTGTGTGTGTGTGTGTGGGTGGGGGTGTGGTCATGTGGAGAGCTTCATCTGTTGCTGTAGAGAACAGAGCATTTTTATCTCCTCACATACTCATAAGACTAGAATAATCATTCCATCAGTCTGTAGTGAGACTGCAGCTAATGATGATTTTCATTTGCTAATAAATGTAATGTCAGAATATTCGAAAAATACTTGTTTAAATTTCCTCAAGCCTGAGACAACATCTTCAAATTGCTTGTTTTCCCAACCAACAGTCCAAAATACAGAAATATTCAACATACACAAGGGCAGCCAATTATAGTTTATCTCAATTTATTTTCTTCTTTTTGATAAATCAATCATTTTGGTCTTAAAAATATCCTAGTATTGAAAACATCTTATTTTCCTCTATCATAATGTGTTAATTAACGCACTGCCAGAGCAGCTTATTATTCCTCCCTAATAGAAGAAAATAAAAACAATGCCAGGTTTCTTTTTAGAGCCTGGCTGACCGAGAGTCACAGCTCTATTGAGTCTTCTATTCCTACATCCATCAGTAGTAATGACTTTATGAACTTCTTTAATGATAAAATTATAACTCTCAGGGACAAAATAAACCACCACCTACCCTTAGCCAGCACTGAATCATCCTTAACACCGGACATATACTTAGAGTGCTTCTCTCCTATAGACCAAAACCAACTAAATTCAATTATTTCATCCTCTAAAGCATCTACCTGTATCTTAGACCCTGTTCCATCTAAGCTGTTCAAGGAAATTGCACCCCTAATTAATACACCTGTATTAAATATGATGAATATATCTTTACTGTCAGGCTACAGTATGTTCCACAGACATTTAAAGTAGCTGTAATTAAACCTATTATAAAAAATTTTAAAAAACTTGATCCTGAGGTTATAGCCAACTACAGGCCAATATCAAACATTCCCTTCCTCTCAAAAATCCTCGAGAAAGCAGTGGCCTCACAATTGTGTGTATTTTTAAATACAAATTGTTTATTTGAGAAATTCCAGTCAGGCTTTAGAAAACATCATAGCACAGAGACAGCACTGGTTAAAGTCACAAATGACCTGCTTTGTGCATCTGATAATGGACTTGCCTCTATCCTGGTTCTGTTAGATCTGAGTGCTGCCTTTGACACTATTGACTATAACATACTACTCCAAAGATTAGAGTTTTTGATAGGTATAAGGGGAACTGCACTAAGCTGGTTCAGGTCTTATCTATCAAAACGGTCTCAGTTTGTATCTGTCAACGATGAATCCTCATTAGAAACTACAGTCAGTCATGGAGTACCGCAAGGGTCTGTACTTGGACCCATCCTGTTCATCATATATATGCTACCATTGGGCAATATCATAAGGAATAACTCCATAAATGTTCATTGTTATGCAGATGATACACAATTGTATCTATCAATTAAACCAGATGTACAATTTCCATTAGTTAAACTGCAAGAATGCCTCACAGACATAAAGACATGCATGACCAGCAACTTTCTATTATTAAACTCCGACAAAACAGAAGTCATTATACTAGGCCCCCAGCACCTTCGGAACGAACTGTCCAGCAACATAATTTCTTTGAATTGTATTACCATGACCTCTAGCACCACGGTAAAAAATCTTGATGTTATTTTTGACGAGGATTTGTCTTTTAAATCCCATATAAAGCAAATTTCAAGGACTGCCTACTTCCATCCACGGAATATTGCACATCCTAAATCACAACAATGCAGAAACACTAATCCATGCTTTTATCACCTCCAGGCTGGATTATTGCAATTCCCTTTTATCAGGCTGTCCAAACTCATCATTAAAGACCCTTCAATTCATACAAAATGCTGCAGCACGGGTTTTAACAGGAACAAAGAAGATGGACTCCTGTTTTAGCAGCATTGCACTGGCTACCAGTTAAGTCCAGGATTGATTTTAAAATACTTTTACTCACATACAAAGCGCTAAATGGTCAGGGACCATCCTACCTACAGGATCTTTTAATCTCCTATTGCCCCTCTATGGCATTAAGATCCCAGAGTGCAGGTCTGTTGGTGGTTCCCAGAGTCCACAAAAAGAGGTCAGGTGCTAGAGCTTTCGGCTACCAAGCCCCGTTCCTCTGGAATCAACTTCCAGTGACGATTGTCAGATTGTCAGTGTCCACACATTTAAGAGTAGGTTAAAGACTTTCCTTTTTAGTACAGCGTACAATTAAGACTGGTTTTAAACCCCCTTTTATACATCCTCATGGACCCTTCGTCTTATGGAATTGTATTTATTGTACTCTAACTGTATTTGTGTCATTGTGTTATGTTTCTTTTTAAATTGATATTTTCACATTGATCTTATAAGATACGTTTGTTGTTTTTATATTGTTTTAAATTGCCAATTGTGTTTGTTGACTTGTGAAGCCCTCTGAGACAAATAGGATTTGTGATTTTGGGCTATATAAATAAACTTGAATTGAATTAATTCCAACCAACATTTCAAGGGTACAGTATAAGGTTATAATGATGAACAATGTTTTTGAAACTATTATTATAATTATCAACTATTATATTGTTAGTATTTAGTTATTGTGGAATAATAGATGTTTTTGTATGAAAGTGATGATGGACTAATCAGTTAGACTGTAGTTTAATGACACCTTTTTCAGCTCTTTTCAGGTTGTTTCTTTTCTTCAGATCTTTGGGATTTTCTTTAAGCTTTGCGCAATTTTTTATCTTCGAGTCAAGGCAAATGTAGTCAGGTCATTAATGCTGTTTCATCAAAGACTGGTGGTCATTTTCTCAGTTGGTGTACACATTTGTTCGCATTTAAAAATGTGAAGCAAATATTAATGCGATGGTCACAGCATGCTCAGTCTTTCCTCAACCAACTGCAGTCCTCATTAGAACAACCTCTGGTGGCTGATCGTAAGACTGAGAGCACACACATAAACACATGCACACACACACACACACACACACACACACACACACACACACACACACACACACACACACACACACACACACACACACACACACACACACACTCACTCCCTGGCCTTCCACATCAGTTCCTCCCTGTCAGAGCGAGCTCATTACTGCCAGAATCTGGCCCTCACACTGAGCGAACCTGCTTTGCTATGCAGTGTTTTCAATCTGGCACAAAATGTCAGCTTGCTAAAAGCATCTGTGCTCCCTCCGTCCTGCTGAGAAGGAGAGGGAGGCAGAAAAACTGAGAGATGGAGGAGGACGATGGAGAAAAGAAAGCAAATGCAGTTACACCAAAAGGCCACAGAGAAAATAAAAGGAGGGGTAAACAGCAAGCAGAATAAAAAGAAGCTGTTTTTCAGAGAAAGGGAGGAGACGTCACAGCATGACTTTGCCATGAACTGTGTTTTATTTACCACCCACAGTATCATCTCCAAACTTTTTCTGTATCCCACTAAGTACAGTAGAGAGAATCACCATGGTATCCAATCTGTTATCAGTGACTTATGATTAGATATTCATTTTCTCTGTTTGCTGCGTGGGCATATTTATAGATGCAGAGTTAAACACACAGAGCCACACATCGGTGGTGTTTTGATGTACGGGACGAGAGGAGGGAAACGACGAAGACACAAGCTTGCTCCAGTGCTCGGTGTACAATACAACACAACACACAGGGAGACTGAAACACATAATGGCAATGTATCCTGCTCTGTTAAGGAATACAGATTACATATACTGTCAACGTGTGGAATCATAGTCAACATACAGCTACCAAGGCGGACATTTCATAATGTGGGCAGTGTGTGGGAGGCTAAACTGCAGTCTGCCAGTCTGCACTAAGTAATCTTCAATCTGAATTGTCTCTGTTCTGATTCAGGCTGCCTACATTATCACAGTTAGTTAAGCTTTTTAAGAAGGCTAATGCTCATATTATGTGAGAATCAGGAGCTTCACACTTTAAAGTCTTGTTAGTGTCAGATATATTCTTCTTCTTGTAATTAGGATAAGGACGTGCTGTCTTAGTCTACACCTGTGCAGTGACTCAGATTGTAACCTCGACAACCGTGTGAAGGTCAGCGGGGGTGGGGGGTCAACAGAGTGACTGCTGCCATGGTGATCGAGGAGAGAAAAGGGGATGCTGTGTCTTCTTGTATTCAAGCATCCTTCACAGACTTTGGATATCAATATATCAATTGCTTTGGAAGTAACAAGACATTTTGGGAGGTTCAAACGCTGTAAACTGATCCAACAAGCACTTATTTTAAAACATACAAACCCCTGGTTAGTACTTTAATAAGGACACTAACGATTTACCTGGGATGTTGATTTACACGTGAATGGGCTAATCCAACAATACTTTACTATAAGTCTATTAAAATTCTCTTGAGACTCATTCAATCGCAGAGACTAGACACCAAATATACAACAACTATTATTTGATTAGATTTCTAGTATAACTTCAAATATCCCACAGAAACACAACATAGACATTAAATAGTACAAAAGATCAAACAAAAATGTGGACTTTCTTCACCAGCCACTTTCAAATCTCTCGGCCACTTCCTGTTTTTCCCTGCTTACTATATGCCGGTCGACTCTCATAAGCCTAAGAATGCTTTAAACGTGGCCCAGTTGGTAGCTTCCACTGTAAGAAGAAACACGTTTATCGCTGGCCAATGTCATGCACAGATAATTATATCCAATGTGAGTGTGACGGGATGGGCCCTGTTCCAATCTGCCCCAGATGGGCACCATCAGAGCCAGTGATGTGCAGCAGAGAGATCAGAGCTGGGAGCTCATCGATCCACTTCCAGGTCATTAAACCCAAGAGTGGTGTTATCGGGAAAAGCACGGTCACCCAGCAGAGATCAATATCGGATAGAGAGATCTAGCATGAAGGGGGGGTTGAGATAACAGGAGGTGATTGTAGCTGGCTAAAAAATATATAGAAAGTTGAAACAGATGTAAATCACAGCAGGATGCCACAATCCCCACATTCTTGTGCAACGCTGTTCCACTGCTTTCATTTCGATAGTTCAAGAAAATAACTATCCGATGGATTTGTGCTAAAAGGATTGGATAATTACCATCAGTCGAACAAAAGGCATTTAAAAAATGGTACTTTGATTAGTGATGAAACATCTAATCGATGTGATTAGAAACTATGTGGGATAATATAAAAGAAACATTTTGAGTCCAACTTCTCAAACATAATGGTTAGGTATTATTTGTGCTTTATTTCAATGTTGGATATAACTGTGTCTAGGCTGTTTGTGCAGTAGAATAAAACATGGATATCTGGGAAATTGAATACGTTTTTGTCTGTTATCTGACCATTTATAGACATAGAGTTATGCAGCATTATGTGTTGCTATTTCTGAGATATCTTCTTTTTAAGCTTGTGCCGTTTTTTTGGGGGCGGAGTTCGAACCGATATTTAAAGATAAACAAAAATGAATACTGTACAGTATAAAATTAAAACTGAAAAAGGCAGTTGTTGTTATTTTTTGCTAAATAAATTAAATTGACTAGACCAGACGAAATGATTAATTTATTAAAAAAATCTGGGATTATGCCCCAATTCTAAACTCTCAAAAGGGAGAACACATGTTTACATCTCAGTGAGATCAAAAGGAAAAGATAACTCAGGAGAAAAAGGGATTTAAACAGTAATGCAAAGAGGTCAGGAGAGAGGAATAGATGGGGAGATGGGAAGGGAGAGATTATTTGAGTAGGTTGGCCTGCGTGAGGATTAAAGACAGGCCATCTGCCACTAGGATTCTAGCCCTACAGACAGATAGAAAATGAAGGGAAGATGTACATGTATGCAAAGCCCACGTACTACACATACCTAAACACAGTGAGGCAAAGATTAAACTCACACATCAGTGAAGACATCTTGGCCTGAATCAAACTATTAAAACTGGCTAAATGTTGGTTTACATTTTGAATAAGTGGCCATGGTAGACTAAATGCTCAATGACATTTAATGCAAACTTGACATTTACAAAATTGTTTTGTATCGCAGCGTCCTATCTTTCTTGACTATCCATGCAGCACAGAGATAGATTTAGCTAAAGGTTAAGAAAGTTCTTCTTCTGTCCTTTTCCTTCTCTCCCTATTCCTCTCGGGCATTACAATCCAGCAGAATGACATTCCAACCCTGTCCCACGCCAACCTCACCCTCCCTCCCTTTTCCACCGTCCCCTCTCGCCAATGGCCGATTCTGCATACACTCAGTCCAACAGCTCCTCCCCCATTTCTGTCCGCACCAGACAGAGAAAGGCAACCGGGGAGTGTACTCTGCTCTTTACTGCTCCCCTCCCTCCCTCTTTTTCTCTCTCTCCCGTTCTCACACCCCTCCTCCAGTTTCTCTCTTGCTCCCCTCCCTCTTTCAGCTTTGGGGAAGCAGCGATCAGACCCTGTCGTTCAGTTTTAGCAAACAGACATACCAGAAAAACAACAGAAAACAGACATAGGAAGCAGAGGGTAAGAACTGAATTGTTACTTTGGATCGAAGAGTGGGTGAGAACCCCTCCTCTCCTCTCCGCTGGAATACTGCAGGGCTGGGAATCCTATCCCTGTCCCGCTGCTCTTGCCGTTCCCCAAGTTCTGCCAGCTTCGCTCTAGGATGCTGTGAAGGATGGTCCACCAGGAAAACTGTTCTTACAAGGTAGTTCTCAGAGCTTCATGACACATCACATACATTCATTTCAATTGCCAATGTCTTTGCCGTCTTGACAGACACAAGCTGAGGCTGATTTTGCTGTTGTCAGCTCCTGTGATTGTAGGAATATCATGTTGTATCTCCTCAGTTGAGGTTATCGTCACATTTAAACTAGGACATTGTTGCACATGTGTAGACGTATTTGTTTGTCTTTTGTGGTTAGGTGATTGTGTTGTGAATCTGATGGCTGGCTGGTTGCTAAGAGAGCAGTTGACTCAAGGGAATAATGTCCGTCCTCTCCTCCTACTCCTCCTCATCCAGCATAATCAATCCATGTCAAGAAGGCATGAGGTGTGCATGTAACTGCAAGTTCACAATGTTGTGAATAGACTCTTTGGGTGCACGTGTATTCTGTGCTGTGAGTTGTATGCAGGAGATGCATATTGGTGAGAGTATGGTGCATATTGAAATGGAGAATTTAAATGTGAATGGTTGCTTAAAGGGTTGTGCCAATGTGTGCACGCATGTTGTGTATGAGTTTGTGTGACTCTGGTGGGGCATGTTAAAGCAATGTTCCACTTAATCTAAACAGGAGTTGGGAGGAATGAAGGAGTCGTGATTAAAGGAAAGCACTGCATCCCAGCTGTAGATCTGTTTTTTCTGTAACCAGCGCTGCTTGGGAAAGAAAGTCTGCAATGCAGTAGAGATACAGAGCGGGAACAAGCAGAGAGGTAGATGAAAGGCAGACGATATGAGCTGAATATGGGGAAGGCCTCCAAGGGGAAAAATTGAGTTTCTTTTGATGGGGGAAACAAGTGTCGAAGAATCAGGGAGTGATGCACGAAAAGCTGCAGAGAAACTGATGAAGGAGACATGAGGGTCCTTCAGAGATGGATGGGCACTTAAAGTGTTTTATCAACATGCAACATGAAAACTCAAGTCCAAGTTCAAACTCCAACATTTCCCCTGGGTTTAAATGGAAAAGCATTGTTGTGAATGCATAGGAACATGCTATTTTGTGTGTAGTTTTGCAATTAGAGTGCAAGTGCTTACCTCACTGGCTTTATAAACATTTATTAAAGGAGATTTCTTGTCAGCTCTGTCTGATGCCCCCAATACTGGAGATTAGGTTTGAAATTAATTTCCCTCAGGTCTCTAGTTTCTGCTGTAATAAAACCTCAAAAAGACTAAAATCATTCCGAAAATGTTTTACTTCTACATGTCAAGAGGGTAGATGTGTGCTTGTGTGGGTAAGGGACCAGTTGTGTAATGGGATAAGGATTTGCTGCCTTGTTTCGTAGAAGATAAAAGCTAGATGGAGTGACAGAAAGATTGCAGGATAGAATAGCAGAGCAGCAGATAAGCAAAGAAAAGTGACGCCACAGGGCTAGTGGAGACAGCAGATGAAAGGCAGAGATGAAACATCATCAAAAGAAGTATTGGCAACACAGGCTGAGGTAAATTAACGAAATAAGAACGCCATATACATACTGTACTTCTGAGGGAAATTAGATCATACATAGCAATGATGGAAAACATTATTGATATCAGTTAAAGAAGTTTATTGTCGACAGATGTAAAGAAAGTGAACTAAGCCGAGGTGGCTTTAATGCAAGAGATGTATCAGAAACAGGAAGATGTAACGAATAAGAATGAATGAGAGTGGGAAGCAGAACAGAGGGTTCAGGCTCTGATAGCAGCGACTCTCTAGAGGCCCCTCAATTAGACTGGTAACCTGGCAACCAGCAGGCAGCCAGCGCCCCTCGTACACATAAAACAAACACACACACACACATGGAGGGATGGAAAGAGGCAAAGCGAGATGGGGGGGAAAGAACAGATGAATCATAGAGGAGATGGAACAAGGGATTTAATTAACGGTTAATATGGGAAGGGAGTAAACAGACAAAGTGGAAAAAGAGTGCAGCATGCTGGGTGTTGTCCCTGTATTTCTGTTGGTCTTGTGGGACAGTCCATGTCTTGAAGCGATCTCTGTTTTTTAGTATCATTGTTTTCCTCTGCTTTAATTAGGATGTGGTCCTGGTCTTTCTGTCTTTGGCTGAAGGCCAGGAAAGAGAACAGTCAAAAAAGGCCAAGAAAAAGAAACATGAGATATTGAATGTCTTTCCCTACCCCATCATGTTTAAGGTGAGCTCTCACTTAGTGTCAGAAGCCATTAGTTAATTAAGTCACAGGCTGACCCTGGGAGAACCAATAAAGCATCCATTTGACCAAAACCATCTATAAATAGAAGCCATGTCGGTTTAGCAAATAAACCATGAGGCCAAAAAGAGAACATGTTATGATCGCTGTCCTCTACATCCTGATGCTGCAGTTCATTTATAAGCTTAAGTTAGCTAAACGCATGCAGTGTGTTTTCTACAGTCTGAGGTCTCAATATGTCATCCTGTTTTCAGATTCTCCTGTAAATCTATAAATCTTGCAGCGGCGTATTGCTGTCAGCAGCACTACCAGCAGGATGAAGGGTGATGGGGAGATGTATCGGGTTGGCCCGTAGGAAGACTGTGAGCATGCACAGCTCTGATTGATCGCTGAACATTGTCACACAAAGTATATTTGTGTATGTGTATTTTCAATTTATCCTCAACAACTGTGAGCAGTTTGTAATGCTTGGCTAGCGAGGAATGAAGGAGAGCTCTGGTGTCTGTGACACAGTAAGTGAGGTGTGGCCCGATGAATTATAAATGGGGACCAGCAGATGAGTAGATACCACTGATGGATCGTGGTAGAGTTACAGAATGGATCAATAAGGCGAGACAGTAAACATATAGTATGGAAATACGGACAATAACAAATTAGTTTAGTTTGCCAGGAAGTAGTTTTAGCATGTAAAGTCCTTCACACAGTGTCATTGGTACATTTTTGTTTATGACCCAAAAAGAAATGCAACACAACAAAGACCTAGTTTTCACTCTGTCCAGAGTCACTCTAGAATGTTTCCCATAATACACCATCATGAAAGAGACATCTGATGACAGGACACCTCAAACTGCAAACAAGGTCAGGTTCATTATTAGTTGCATGAGAAGGATATTAACTCGTAAGCTATGAAAACAATTATTGGACTGAAAAGCACTCCTATAACTAGTTCCAAAAATACATCCATGGTCTCTAGTCATTTTGTTAAGCCGTGTTTAATGTCCCTTGTCCAGCTAAGTAATAACACAGATATCCAAACACTCCCCAAACAACACCTTAAACTAGTCATTGTAATGAATCAGACAAACTTATGAGAACAGAGTCAACACAAAAGATTATATATCATGAACTTATGTATTAAAAAATGTATTATGCTATTTACATATTGTCATATTTAGCATACACACAAACAAGACACAAGTGTAGTTTGAAAGTGCTGTTTCTAAGATGATATGAGACTGCACAGTGAAGTATGGTTATCCCATGTATCAGAGATTTGCTTTTTTATCTAATATTATACAATTTGCCTCAAACTCCGGGCTCTGTGTGAGTTAGCAGACTTCCTGATGGGTGGCCTCATGCTCCCTTTTGCAGCCCAATTTGTTTGGAACACACAGCATCGCCATGGAGAAATTCTTACCACGTTGCTATGGCAGCAGCCCCCGTTCTTTTCCTGCTCTTTCCAAAATAAGATCTTGTGAGTCTTTAGCACAGTTCCTTGATCTGGTGTTATAATACTGTATAACCATAGACATTACAGATACCTTAACCTGATAACAAACAGGGATTGGGGCTGATATAAAGAGCGAGTGTATCACAGGTTTAGGTGTTTTCGTACCATACACACACACACACACACACACACACACACACATACAGTGCCATTGGCCTTGGATCGCGGGCTTACAGGAGGTGCCAGGAACCCTCTCTCCCACAGTCACCCTCTGTTCACTTGGAACAATAAGCCATTCTGTGCATGTATGTCTCTCTCTATTTCTCTCTGTCTCTCTGTCTCAGCTGACCCGGCAGTCAAGCATCAGAAGAATTAACCTGTGTGTGTGTCTCAAATATGCACCTGAAAGTATCTCCAGTCTTTGCCCTTGAACTAAGTGTGTGTGTGTGTGTGTGTGTGTGTGTGTGTGTGTGTGTGTGTGTGTGTGTGTGTGTGTGTGTGTGTGTGTGTGTGTGTGTGTGTGTGTGTGTGTGTGTGTGTGTGTGTGTGTGTGTGTGTGTGTGTGTGTGTGTGTGTGTGTGTGTGTGTGTGTGTGTGTGTGTGTGTGTGTGTGTGTGTGTGTGTGTGTGTGTGTGTGGACTCCCTTTGCCATTGGCCATCGATCACCCTTCCCTTTCATCCTCATATCCCATTTGATTCAGCACTGACTTCACCTACACTATGAAGTCAGCCTCAGTAATGAGAATCAGAGGGGCAGACCCCACCCTTCAGTGTTTTGTGTGTGTGTGTGTGTGTGTGTGTGTGTGTGTGTGTGTGTGTGTGTGTGTGTGTGTGTGTGTGTGTGTGTGTGTGTGTGTGTGTGTGTGTGTGTGTGTGTGTGTGTGTGTGTGTGTGTGTGTGTGTGTGTGTGTGTGTGTGTGTGTGTGTGTGTGTGTGTGTGTGTGTGTGTGTGTGTGTGTGTGTGTGTGTGTGTGTGTGTGTGTGTGTGTGTGTGCGCGCGTGCTTGCATGCGTGTGTCCAGCAGTAGTCCAGGGAGGGTGGATTCAGGAAACAGCCAGACAATTCGCTCGACTCTACCCATAATCCTTAGGGATCAGCACTGAATCAAACCCACTTCCTGTTTTTCCATTTAACCCCTGTGTGTGTTTTTTGTGTGTTTTGTCTGTGTGTGTTCTGTGTGTGCGGTGTGTGTGCTTCTGTTTAGATGATCTTTGATGTTATCATGCAAATGCGTTATTTCCCAACTGACTTTATCTCTGAATTTCTCCCTCTTGTTATTTTCGTCTCCTCTCTCTTGGCAGAGTAACACATAAATGTGACTCATGTGCATCAGTATTCATTGGAGTTCTCTTGCCTCTTGTCTTTGTCTTATCCACTCTTTTTTTAACCCTGTTGTCCTTGACTTTCTATTTCATCTCTTATTTGTCATCACTGTCTTCCTGTTAGATCATCTCTGACTATTTAGAATGCTTTATCCTCTGACTCGGTCTTTAGGTGGATGACTGATGCTTAAAAAAAAAAACTTTTAAGAAGAATTCACTCTATATGTATAGTTGAGGTTACATGCTAAGCTCCTGTTTCATTGAAATAATAGTAGGTTTCCAATTACTTGCATTTTTCATCCCAGCCATGCAGAAAGCTAGCCTTTAACTGGAGATAACTACACATACATCAATAAAATACCTGGCTTTATTGCTTAAATAATGGCACTACCACTGCAATACATAATGAATTCTGCACTTTAAAGGAAGAAATACAAGCTGGCTGCATAAAAGCCTGAATAAAATACAGATAGCTTATCAATCAAGAGAAATCATCAGTAGTTGCAACCCACAGTAATGCTATCCCCTCTTTTGGTGCATGTGAATTATGAGTTCATTTCCATTTGAACATTGAAATTGTTTTCACATTTCTGTGTGTAACCAGTTGATGGTTTGTGTGAACTCATGTCCCCCTGCTGTGTGATTCTGCTGCCATATGTGGACATCATCATTTTTCTGTCTGGGCGGCTATGACAAATATATGAGTCACGGGTCGATAACGTCTCGCTAAGATGAGATCATTACACACCGTAGAGAGCTCAGATTGAAAATGTAAGTCACTGATACAAGGCACAAGCAATCTCTGTGTATCTCAGTGAGTGACTTTGTGTGTATAAGTGTTTGTGAGCCAGGCTAATGGTCCATTGTGCTCTGTCAGGGTTTATTTAGCTGGCCGGGGCTGCTGGCTTTTGAGTCCAGACAGGGCCCTATTTTTACCTTAGTAGGAAAGAACCACACTACCTCCTCTGTTAGATAAACACACACATTTTCATTTCATTTCACCTAAAATATGTGGGCTAATCTACATTTAAAGTTAATCTCTCTTTTGAAAAACATACACAGAATTGTAAGCCATTGCAGATAAGAGGGTTAGGAAGCTTAAAAGACAAAAACATCTAAGAAGAGTCCTTTTAGTGTAACAGAGGGAGAATAAATATAGACAGACAGAGAGAGATAGTGTCCAGAAGAGGCTCCAGACACACCAATAGTCATCTAAACACACACACGGGCAGGATCGACACAAGTACATTGCCCCAAACACACACACTATCACATGTGTGGCTATCCCATGGCTGAGGTGTTTCTTTCCAAACTGGTTGTGAACAGCTGCTGTCCTCACGTCAAGGCGTTACAACGGGGAAAAAAACACCAGTGTGAGTTTCACCCTCTCGGTTGCTCACTCTGGCTGTGAGAGGCCGCCCTGACCAGAGGGTGGAAGGTAGGGAGGGTCTAAAGGGGCCTTACCTCTGACCATTGTGCTTTCACAGTCCTGTGGGAAAGGCTGAGGAGAGAGTGGAGCAGTCAGGAAGTGCTGAGGAATGGGAGAGTAGTCAGGAAGTGCTGAGGAGTGGGAGAGTAACGGTGTCACAACATGTAAGAGAAAGACAAGGAGAAGGCACCAGGAGAGCAGTAGAGTTTCCTTTAAAATGTTGTGTTGTCAGACCATGGCAGGGGAGTGTTGGCTGAGAATATGATGCATACTGACTGGGATACACCAAGAGCTGGTCTGGACTCATTTACTGACTGGGGAGTAGAGAGGAAAGGACAGGAAGACAAGGAGGGAGGGAAGATGAGGGAGGCGCTGGATAATATGGATGGATTTGGTGGAGTGGATGATGTCATCAGGCGAACGTCAAGCCTCATCCTCAATGATGGCTACAAAGAGGTAAAGGACCACGTCGTGGTTTATAAATCTAATTAATTTAAACTAAAGCATACTGAGGGCTACTGGAAAAACCAATGTGGTCAATGGATGTGGAATAGTTTTGGTCTGACATGTAACTATGTTTAATTTGATGGTTTGGACAGTGTCTGCCAAATATGTGACCACATATAAATCAACTTTTTGTTCAAAATGTATTTCAGAGAGTTCGATGAGAAGATGGATACTGCTCTCATGTCTTTGATATGAAGTTACAGCCAGCAGCAGGTTACCTTAGCTTTCGGAAATACTCAAAGCTGGGGAAACAGCCAGCTTTGCTCAGTCTAGAGATTCTCTACCAGAACCTCTGCTCAACTGCTAATTAGCCAAATGCAGATTTTGGTATTTTTTTCCAAGAGCCCTTTTAGCTGTTAAAAGCGTATTCATCGATATTACTTTAAAAGTGTGTTGTGTGTACTATATTTAACATAGCTCAAAGACTTAGACTGACGTAATGCTTGAACTTTGGGTATTAAAGTGGTTAGATATTTTGGGCAAAGCTATGACACAATGGCGTGAGTAACAAGGCTTTTAGCCTCAAATCTGCTGCAGTCTTTGGGAGAAAAAAACAGATTCCTCGACTGAATCTTTTCCCACAAATCCATAGTCTGGTCTTCTAACAGAGAGAAGCTCGAATGTCACTTGGAGATCCATTGTCTTGTCTAAACCCACTTCATGCTCCTCATCTCTCCTCCCTCCCTTTGTCATTCTCTCCCTTTTCTCTTTTATTCCACTAAAACCCTCCCCCACTTCTTTTACACACTCGTATACAGCCTCCCACCACTTTTTCTCTTCCAATCTGAATGACAGGAACAGCCTGGCACTGACCTGAGGCTGAACTACATGAGCGGTCGGGGGTCAGGTGCCTTATCTGGGATGGAATGTTGCACTGCCTAGACAGACAGGTCTCAGATAGCACGGAAAGAGAGAAGGTCTCACACACAGGATATGGACTTTGAGTCTGCATACTCTAAAGGAATAGTTGAACACTTCCCCCCTGCTTCCAGTCTTACCAAGTTCACCGACAACTGTCTGCTAACAGTTATGCAATTGGTCTTGTTTTAATCAAGGAAAGATCATACATTTATTAGATTCAATTTTAATCCAACCAAAGCCTACAAGAACATCTATGTGAACTGTGAAGCTATTCAGCACATTCTATACACACTCAGACACACACACACACACACACACACACACACACACACACACACACACACACACACACACACACACACACACACACACACACACACAGGAGACACTGTGACCTTGTATCTGTTTGTAGAGCTGTGAGCTCAGCGGCGGCTCACTGTCAGGCCTGAAAAACATATCAATGTATTCTTCCAATTCTTTCAAACGCACTTGCGCATATCACTCTTGGTTCACTTTAATAGACTCATAGCCCTGATTTACAATATCTGGTATTTGTGTGTGCATGTGTGCATGTGTTTGGGTTCACAGAGAACAGTTGGTTCCTGTGTTCAACATGGAATGAGGTATGAGCAAGTGAAAAGCCTTCATTGTGAAAAGAGAGGAAGAAAGAAGTATTAATAGATGAGTTGGACCTGGCGTTTTGGAACAGGACAGAAATCAGATCTCGGATCTTAACCACTAAATAATTCTGGCCACAAGAGCCAGCATTTTAGCAGAATATGCTATTTGTTAGCACAGATAATTAAATCCATCTCCCTTGTCTAATAAAGATTTTTCAGGGAAGATTTCAGGGCTCAAAACAAGCACCCTCGAGATCTGTGGATGAATGGGTGTTTTGCAGAGTGGAGGAGAAAATGTCTTCGTCAATGAGGGTTTTCCAGCAAAGGAAATTGCTTTGTGAATTTTAGGAAAAACACAAATTACCCCAATTGTGTTCCCTCCAATCTAATTTGGCGCTCAAGGCCAGGAAATGAGGGAGGTGGTTAAGACTGTCACTCATTCTGTCTCTCTCTCACTATTCCACTTTACACATGCAATGTTAATCCAATGGATCCTGCAATTTTCATGTCTATGTGAAAGTTTGATTTGCCACCTCATGATTTGATACCGTTTTATAAGAAGCTCTAGAGAGAAAATGACCCTGTAAAGTGCTCAAAAGGTTACACTAACATCATATGCATGTCAGTTTAAGTGAGTGAGCCAATCAAAGGAGCAGAAAGTTTGATTATTTTTGGCCCATGAAATACAAGATTGCATTTCATTCACACTGAACTCAAATTGTAATTGTGTGAGGTCACACCTGGATGAGGAGCACACATGTGGAAACTGTGAACATGACAGGAGCTGATTGCCTCCTGCATAAAAAGGCTCTAATAATTCATTTATTTTACTTCCAATAAAGGTATAACATTGAGATTTACATAATAGCACATGTAAATTAGAACAACAAGAAGATAGAGTAAGCTATGGTTGATGAAATAGCAAGGAAAGGCAGGACCTGTATGCTACCCATCTCACACATCCGCCGCTCAGTGGCTTATTCCACACCTTTGTAAATGGTTTATTGGGCTTCCATGATGACTGTTTTACCACACACAGCCCACCCAGTCACCAACACAAGCACACAATACAAACATACCGTATAACAGATGATGTCAATACAAAGACAGGATGTTGGTTTGTCAGGCAGGTGTCGGATGCAAAGATGGTGTCCTGCATACAAACCCAACTGCCGACCAATGGTAACGTCTGACCAGCTGTGCTTTATACCTCCTTTTTTATGAGAAGTTGAAGTGTTAGTCGATTTCACATGTGACAATACTTTTCAACCTGACTATGCCTAAACTTCATTCTGGTCACTAAGTCTATAAGGCTGTGACTCCGAGCTGAAACAGCCGATCGTTAGAAAATTAATTGGCAACTATTTTGATCATTATTGCGTTATTGATAGTCTGTTAAAAAAAAATAGCAAATCATTGCCACAGCATTATAAAGAATAGCTGCTTTTCTTAGTTTTATATATTTTTTGGTATAATTGTGAAAAGTAATTTTTGGTTGTGGATATTGGTAAACCTACTGACGTCATCTTGGGAAGATAAACTGGTCATCAACATTGTATAGACTAAATAAAATATCATCTAATAAATGTCACCCTGATTTTGTGACATAATGTAATTGGATAGAATAAGCATCAATAGTAGGATTAGTATTAAGCGCTACGATGAAACATTGCTCTATGCTGCATGTCATCAGCAGCTTTGTGTGTCCTTGTGTTGTTTGTATAAATACATCTCAAATATTATCCGAAGATAGCAATATGTATGTTTTTCTTGAGGACTGATGAGCAGGATCAGTGAATGAAAGTATTATTTATTTTAAATCATTGTTTTCATCATTCAAACCATTTATATTTTATGTATAAACAGTCTCAACCATATCATTGGATGGAAAATGCAAGACTATCTCTTACTGTTCATGGATTTTGTGATGGCAGTTAAAATCCCCTTTAAGCTATTGAACCTAATGACCTGTTTGGAAGTAAATCAACAACTTCTAGTCACTGGCTGAAAATGCAGCCGTGTGTGTGTGTGTGTGTGTGTGTGTGTGTGTGTGTGTGTGTGTGTGTGTGTGTGTGTGTGTGTGTGTGTGTGTGTGTGTGTGTGTGTGTGTGTGTGTGTGTGTGTGTGTGTGTGTGTGTGTGTGTGTGTGTGTGTGTGTGTGTGTGTGTGTGTGTGTGTGTGTGTGTGTGTGTGTGTGTGTGTGTGTGTGTGTGTGTGTGTGTGTGTGTGTGTGTATTTGCAGCATTCTGATGAACCTTTCTCGGAGGAGCTGATCTGTGGAGTAACGTGACTGACAGTGTGTTAGCTGTGTCGTCGTTGAGTTCTGTACGTGTACATAAACGTGTGTCTGCTGCACTGTATCATTCAGGCTGCTGTTGAGCTTTTGAAGCAAATCATAGAAATCCTCAAGTGTGTTCATCTTGACTCAATAGGCTATCTTTCAAACACACACACACACACACACACACACACACACACACACACACACACACACACACACACACACACACACACACACACACAAAGGACCAGTGCCAGGTCCAGTCCAGTGCCAGTGTGTCTTGCGGGCTGTTGTGTGGAGTGGGATTATGTTAATTTGTCCTTGGTGAAGGCACTCTCACCAACGCCTGCACTCAGGAGAGAGAGAGAGAGAGAGAGAGAGAGAGGGGGGGGGGGGAAAGGAGTTGAGAAAACAAGTGGGAGAGAGCTGCAGTGGTAATAAGCAAGGGAAGAACAAAACGAACAGCAGAGAGATAGAAGAATAGGAAAGGCCTTAGGCGGATGGAAAGAAGTGGAGATGGAAGGAGAAGAGTGGAGTTTGGGATAATGAAGAAGAGAGATAAAGACTAGGGAGGTTTAATCAGGTGGGTGAAGAAAATGAGCAAGAGAGGTAGTGGAGAAAGGAAGAATGATGAATGTGAGAGCAAGGGGTGAGGGGCCATAGTGGGAAAGGAACACATTTTATAGAGAAAGGAGTGCTCTCCCACCTAAACAGTGAAAGTAGAAATACAAAGCAAAACTATAGGGTAAGGGGGGCACATAGTGAATGGCCAAGGGTTTTGTGTACCATGGTTTAACCCCGCATACACCCTGAAAGTATTGAAACCAGTAGATCCCAGCTTTGGGGGGAAAAGACCCTCTGAGGTGTCACACTATATTCACATTACCCTAAGTTTATTTGTCAGTGGATATCGTGCAATTTTGTCGATGCACAGTATTGTTAAACCCTACACAACCAACCCTGCAATCATGTCACATTCTCTCTTCTCAAACGTTCCATTCTTTCTGTCCTTCAGGCCTCGTGAGTATAGTGACAAAAGCACTGCAGTGTTTGGACTGACTGTGTGATCTGATCTTTTACAAAAAAAAGTCCTTACCAAATGGTGTTCATTTTGCATGCTTGTGTTCGGCAGAAGCATGTGTGGAAAGTGCCTCAGAGAATTTAACTCCCATTCCTATTTGCTTGTTATTTGTTTGCACCTCAGTTGGATGTGTTTACCTGCTATCAGCACAGATAAGATATCCTATGGGCACTGGTGTGTGTGTGAGCGTGTGTGAAGTGCTGCCAAAGCTGAAGCTACGATAAGTTAGGAATTCAGGATTGGGAGGAGACCAAGCGAGAGCGACCGTGGAATTGTGTAACTTTGGGATTCTTGCAGATTTAAGCAAGTGTGAAACGGCTCTTCCTCTGGAGTTTACCATATGTAAACTAGGAGACCGTGTGTGTGTGTGTGTGTGTGTGTGTGTGTGTGTGTGTGTGTGTGTGTGTGTGTGTGTGTGTGTGTGTGTGTGTGTGTGTGTGTGTGTGTGTGTGTGTGTGTGTGTGTGTGTGTGTGTGTGTGTGTGTGTGTGTGTGTGTGTGTGTGTGTGTGTGTGTGTGTGTGTGTGTGTGTGTGTGTGTGTGTGTGTGTGTGTGTGTGTGTGTGTGTGTGTGTGTGTGTGTGTGTGTGTGTGTGTGTGTGCGCATATTAGTTGTCACTGGTTGTTCTTTGAGACAACAGCACCACCTGCTTGTGACTTTTAGTAACACCAACTTGAGGTGATCCCTACTCAGATATTTCATTTCCTTTTTTCAGTATTCCAGCTGACTCCACACTTTGTATAAGAGCTTGTTCGGGTGACACTGAAGCTCTTACTGTAAATTAAGATCAGGCTGCTGTTATAAATATACTGCCACGTGAGATTTGGATTGTCAGAATGTGCGGGGTAACTTAATAACATGCCAGTCAACTATAAGTACCTTGGTTTGACGTGCCATGACAACAAGCATAAGCTTAAGAATCTTTGATAAAGATAACTACTGTAATCCCTACCACCTTGACCTTATTGTGAAAGGTTATCAAGAAGACCATGAAGAGTAACCTTATCTTGTTAATGTTCTGTTGCAGGCCCAAAAGAATGAGAGGGAGTCGATCAGGCAGAAGTTGGCTCTGGGCAGCTTCTTCGACGATGGGCCGGGCATCTACACCAGCTGCAGCAAGAGCGGCAAACCCAGCCTGTCCTCACGGTAAGACCTCTGACTTATTTCTCAAACATAAACTGTGGCCGGTGGTTTTCAGGTATTTTTTGTGGTCACATCTCCGTGACGAAGGATGTCCTGAAAGGGGATCCACCACAAAGTTAAGAGCAGTTTTTGAGTGCCAAAGATGCATGAATTTCAGCAGCATACAAAAGAAACAAAAACATGGTAGGGTATAGCTCTTGGAATGATTGACTGTGTACCAGTAAAGGAAGAACAGACATGGAGGAAGAGAATGACAGGAAGCAGAGAGGAATTGTGAAGTGTGAGTGAGCCACGTACAGACAGACCATGAAGCTCTCACTTCTCAAAACACACACACACACACACAAAAACGCTACTACCACCTCCTACACTGTAAGTTACTGGAACTAGATGTCCTGTAAACACTCCAGTGCTCTTTGTATTCCTGTGATTTGAATCATGTGGATTCCTCAATAGTGCTGTTATGACTGATAGTGGTGGTTAAAGCCTCATTGATGAGTACTTGGAAAAAGTAAAATGACAGTAACGTGTGCAATGCTTGTCTGGGTTACCAACGTTACTGACACACTGTATCAGAGCCCATGTGATTCTGGATTTTTGAGTGTGGTTGTAAAAATATGTACACACCAAGATATGTACTGAGTGAATTATAGTTAAAAGATAAAGTTCTCATGTACCAAGACTGAGTCCCCTTTCTCTCTCCTACTTTCCTGTGTATCTTCAGATATTAATAAAAAAATATCTTAATCGAATCCATGGTATTTCTGTTTGCAGATTATTTCTACTTATCGGATAGCATATTGGCCAATACTACTGCTGATATATGCAATTATTTTGTAGGTTGTTTTGGAGGTTTTTAATGCTGCTACCCCAACAAAACCTCTCCGGCCCTATTTTAACGAGGACTGATTGGATGCTGTGTAATCAATCACCTCTGTTTGTAATTACTGCATTGAATAAGCAGATTATTGATCCACAGAGGGCTGGATCTACACTTAGTGATATTCTGCTGCTTCGTGGCACAAAGACACCCCGACCGGTCCCAGGCAGATTGGATCAGACCTACCGGAGGCTTCCTGGATCGATCTTTATTGAAGAAAGAGGGGAGATGATTAAAAACAAAAGCCCTCTTTAATTCTATCCTCCGCCAACACTTTGCTCTGGTGGTGAAGGTAGCTTGTGTCTGTTAGGATATTTTTTCAATTTGTCTTCATTTCTTTCTCTCTTTATCACTACTTCATAGCGTACACAGCTCACTTTGCATACTCTAAATCGTTTATTGAGGCAAAGCACTTTGTTGAACTCATCATAGGTCATTTGTATTGGCTGCTGAGCTGTGAACGTTGCTGTCCGAATCGATGACTGCAGAATGAGCCCACTGTGACCTGAGGTGACTCTTATCTGCATTTATGCTAATATGAACATCTCTCCCTGCAGGCTTCAGAGTGGGATGAACCTACAGATCTGTTTTGTCAACGACAGCGGCAGCGACAAGGACAGCGATGCAGACGACAGCAAGACAGAGACCAGTCTGGACACTCCTCTGTCCCCCATGGTATGCACCGTGTCCATTTGTGCACTTTGAAGCCTACACAGAGTTTTGATAGCATTTATCCAAAATTCAAGATTTAAAAGAAATACTTAAATCTTGAAATGACTATGAATTGGGAAGTTTTGATTTACAGGGCTGACTGTGTCAAAGGGATAAAGGGTAGAGATCTGATCGTAAGGAAGTGAAATTTAGACTGAAGAATAAAGAAACGGGGGAGGTATTCATTATGAATCACATGGATAGATTGTGGTTTAGTTGCTCTATGAATGTCTTTGATCATGTTTTCTGGCCCGTTAACCAATTCACAAGCAGCAAATGAGAGGTGAACTGGAATACGCTCGCCATGGATGACTGCACACATTAACCTCCCACCAGCTTGAGACACATTTAACAGAAAGAGGGGGAGAAGAGGAGACTTATTACCACCCTACATGTTCATCTGCGCTCTCCTCACATCCCATCACTGACGTTCCTGTCAAATCTACATAAGAAAATGCAAAGAATACATAAATATTAATCTTCTGACCTGGCCTTTCTTGTCTTTCCTTTTCATTCTCATTCCCTTTTCATTGTCTTCTCCATATTTAATTCCACCCTCTCTTCCTCCTCTGTCCTCCCTGCAGTCCAAGCAGAGTTCGTCCTACTCGGACAGGGACACCACAGAGGACGACTCTGAGTCTCTGGAGGACATGGACTTTGTGAGTCGACAGAAGAAGCTGCAAGCGGAGGCAAAGCTGGCCCTGGCTATGGCCAAACCCATGGCCAAGATGCAGGTGGAGGTGGAGAAACAGAACCGCAAGAAATCACCTGTGGCCGACCTGGTCAGTACCAGATTTATTTATTTGCTGTTGACCATGAAGTTTCAGATTAACAATGCAAACTTTTGCCAAAAAATACCTAGTCTTGTTTTTTATATGACTCCTGTATTTCCACATATTACACAATTCATTTATGTATATTTATAAAGATAATGTTAGCATACAAATACTGGGACCATTAAATCCACTGATTTAAATGAATATAATAATAGAATAGGCATAGTTGTTGTTTTCAAGCTTTTGGTTCTACCTGAGCAACTATAATCAGTATTTTCATATTAACAATGGATCAACTGACTACTTACTTGTATGTGAAAGGGGTGTGTCTTAGTGATGAACTAACTTCCAGAGAATTCGCTCTGTCCTTTCCCTCAGCTCTACTGAGATTTATAGCATCTTTCAGCTCATTGTTAAGATTTGACAACCAACAAACTTTACTGTTTGATTCTTTCTTATGGTTCTAATCAGTTTTTGGCAAACCACTGTTTTGATCAAAAATCCCAATTAGTGACTAGATGGGGAGGAATGTGTGACTTTCACCAGCCAATCCTTTTTGTTCTCTGAGTTGATGGAGAGAAGTGTGATCTTTGGTTTCACATTCGCCTGGTGGTCAGAAACACTTTGAGAACTTCTTATTTGTTGTTTTCTAACGCCTCTACTGTTACTGATGATAGTTTAAAGCAAACCCAAAAGCTTAAAACAGTGTGTATCCTTTTGTTATAGTTACTCATAAGTAACTTTATAAAACCATAGTATAAAAACAAGGCTTATTGTTTACAAAGAAGGCTTTGAAATTAGCCTCTGAGTAAGTCATACATTCCTATGTTCACCTTAAATAAACTAAGATGGCTATTTGGAACAGAGATCCACCAGATGTGATGTATAAAAATACATACGGTATAACTGTTTCTCTTTGTTTTGTTATGGTTAAGACATATTGTGGTCATCATGTGACATTCAATTTCAAAAGATATCCATTATTTGGTTGATTAGTCAAAGTGGGAATAGATTGGTGGGTTGAGTTTCAGTAACATATGAGTGTGAGCCGAACAGGTCACATGTGTTTATTTTGATGATATCATAGGAATCCTCCCCCCACCTCCTCGCTTTCTTCCTCTCGGCCCATTTAGAGGAAGGAAGGTGATGACGACACAGCTCATCATTTTTTCAGCCGTTTCTATCTGCCTCACTGCCTCCTCAGGAGCTCACACGCAAACACACCCGCTCTGTCAGATTTACACACACTATATATCCACCCAGAAGTGCAGAGAGGGGCAGCTCGGCTGGGGCCATCTATTATTTATACGCCGGAGAGCATTGACTTCAGTGTTTAGGGATATAGCAGTGAGTGCTCTGCAGGCGGAGGACATTGCTGTCACATCTTGACAGTGAATAATAAGATGTATTAAAGACCCAGCCATCTGCCATGGCCTCAGCACTAGAGATCAATTCAACTGTAAAAGTTACATGTGCTAAATGCTTCCCCAGAACACTGATCCTTAACTAAGGGGTACTAAAGGAATTGTGAAGTAGCTAAACTATGTGGGAACAAAATTGAAATGATAAATTATTAAAAGCATATGCAAATTCAAATAAGATTACACCTTCAACAAACACGTATTGCTACATAAATTGCATTAAAATAATTTGGGAAGTGACAAATCAAAAATAATAACATAAAAACAATAGATATATTCAAGAGGGTAACAATTTGAAATTATTAACTAAGAGTCATCCAAATAGTTAGATTTATAATAAGGAATTAGATTAAACATATAGCTATAAGTAATGGTTTTATTGTTTCAATTGTTAGCTTAAATGTAAGGATTGAATGTTAAAATAAATAAATAAAATAAAGTATTGTATAAGTAGTTGAATTTATAATCTATAAGTCATTTATACAGTTGACAAAACTTGCTAAAAATATTGATAGACTTTTGAAAGACAAGTTTATTAAAAGAATTGGATGAACAATAAGAATACTTTGCCCAAAGTAATGCATAAATAGTTTAAATAATAGCTTTAAGTGATGGATAAATATTCAAAGGGCCGGATAAGACAGTTGTGGTAACCATTGACAACTGAATTGTATGAAAATGTATTGTTACAAACCACTTTTTATTAACTTAACTGATGAAATACTTTAGTTTAGTTAGTAAGTTAATCTGATAATATAATTAGTCCCACAGTGGGCACATATTTAGTGTTACAGCAGACACAGAGTGCAAAAACAAGAGTTATCAATTAGAGAAGGACGAAAAAGATAATTCATAAGTGAACAGCAAAGAGACATGGGGGGATATATCAAACTACAAAAGACCTATCACTCTTGTTGGTTTAGTTTAGTTCAAAAGTAACTGTCAATGGAAAAACGAAGTGAATTCGGCCCGCTCAATAAGCCTGAATCCAACTGTTAGCCTGTGTACTGGGAGTCTTTTTTCTCCTAAATCTGTACACACAGAGTCACTGACGTAAAGTAATTGTGAGAAGAAAGGGGAAATTATTCAGATTCTACTGTAAAAACGCAATCCTCTCCCTCAACTTCAATCAGAGGTAGGTGCAGTTCCTCAATCTGACATTGAGTCATCGCTGGAGATTCTGCTGCTTTAAAGATTCACTCAGTGATTTGAGATTGCACGAATGATCCCAGAAACTCACGCAGCAGCAGTCAGAAGACTGACCTGTTGAGTCATGAACATCGTCTCTGAGCTCTCCTACTCAAATGTCCTCTGACATCACAATTATCTCTTTGCTAAGTCTCGGTCCACTGCCATGTGTGCGTTGTCCTGTCCCTCGAAACTGAAACTGACACATGGCTACCGTTAGTACAGTAGAGCCAATGTGAAAGTGAAAGAAGGGTGAGACATGACATCACTCAGTGTAGCACATGCAATAACAGAGCGTGCACATTTTCTTACCTACTGTTTGTCAATAATGGATATAAAGTGGGAGGGAAAATGAAAGAATGTAGAATCGGTTGGATGGGCGTGTTGATCGAAGGAGAGTCTGGTAAACAACAGGCAAACTCTCTAGCAATTTGTTGCACACGCCAAATGTTATTCCATGTTGTGACGACACTCCAAAGTTGACTGAGAACATAATACGTTGTCAAAGTCACTGTTTGGAGTCAATACAATATTAAGCACTACATTAAACAGAAGCCTTTCATTTTCACTCATAAGGAGTAATGTGTTTATTCTCACCGTTTGTTGTTGCTGTACCTTTGTCTTGGATCACACATGTTCAAAGTTCCAGTATAAAGGGAAAGGGAAATCAGATTGTAATTTTAAAAATGAGATATTAATAAAAACTTGCTCCAGTTTCTAATATGAGAAACATCAACATCACTACTGGCTTCAGCTCTACACATTCACTAAGTTCATGTGCTGTTTATTTGTTTAAATACTTGGAATCCCCCAGCTTAACAGTGTCCCTAAACGTTGTTGTGAACACTTGTGAACACAAAGAAATAGTAAGATTCCTTTTTGTTTCATCAGATCAGGAGAAGCCAAGAGACTGGACTTTTTCCAAATGTTCCCAGCTCCAAATCATAAAGCCTATTTGATCATTCATGCCTATGTTTTTAAGAATTGTTTCTAAGTGGACCAAATCCAAAAACACAGAACATTGTTTGTAGCCTTTATTTAACCAGGTGAAAATCCCATTGAGATCAACAATCTCTTTTTCAACAGAAAACAAAAAGGACCTCATGATTCAAATCAAACTTTCTACAGTAGCAATATGCTATGGGTTGATGAGAGGATGACTGGCAGAGGAAAGAGGAAATATATGGATATAAATGTCAGGATGGCAGGAAGAGGAAGCAGGGCAGCGATTGCCGGCAGACAGGAAAACAGGAACAAAGCACAGGAAACAAGCTAGCATTCACTTTGGTAACACGTACACAATAAACACTTTCCTTCAAACATATATTATATCTTGGCTAGAGCATACCACCAAGACTGGAGCTGGGGTTGGTTTACTTAAGTGGTGATGAGTTGAATGCAGGCAGGTTTGCTGGTAGGGTTAGGGGTGAGGGAACCTGTCTTACACACACACAGAGAGGCAAACAGGGGACATGAAATACAAAGGAAAACACAAAGGAGGGACAGGGGCACACATTTTGATTATTCTTGTTCAGGTATAGATCAATTACTTTGTGTGAAATGTCAGAACAGTTGTAAAAGATAACAGCGCCAGTTCCTTGAGAGAAAAATCCAACACACCTCCCTTTTGAGAATCTGGCACCACTGAATTTTTGGCAGTTTTTCTTCATACATTATTTAAAAGTTTGATGGATTATCGGAGTTGTTGTTGAATAATTGTCTGTCAACAGATTCTGTCAATACAGCAGACTAATGGTTTTTTGGATTCTTATTTATTCATGTCTATATATTTTACAAGACAAATTATCTATGAGTTCATGCTCTTTTTGCTGCATTAAATACATAATTCAACACAAATGTCTACAAAGGGAATTGCGTAAATATGTGAAACACAAGTCATACAGCAGGAACATGTTTGTTTGTAGATTAACCTTGTTTTAACCTGTGCATAAATATGTATTTCTTTGTGTGTATTTTTCTGGCAGCTTCCACACATGCCTCACATCAGTGAGTGTCTAATGAAAAGAAGCCTGAAGCCCACCGACTTGAGAGACATGACGCTGGGACAGCTCCAGGTTATAGTCAATGACCTGCACTCCCAGATCGAGAGTGAGTTGACCACAAACACACATACAACGAGTTACTGACCTCTACTTCCAATTGCAGATATGACCAAATGGGGAAAAACATGAACATGCATACTGACCCCTACCTTTCTAAGTGGATGTGAAAGTACTTTTAATTATGTTCGACAATTCACAGAATTTTACCAGTTCACAGCTTCCCCTGTGAGTATTTACTGTCACTGCACTGAACTGAGCAATGACCCTGCTACTCAGGGATGAATAATCTCTCAGCTAACATTAACCAGCTCCAAAATTCCCCAATGAGTCCAGAGTCATAAGCTGATTTTTACTTACATACAGACTTTCCCTTTCAAATGTCTTTTGTGTGTGCTTCATATTTTCTGGAAAAAGGAGAAACAATAGCTGAAAAACATGTTATGTGAGAACAATCACATTTGTGTGGTCCGAGTATCAATACTCATTATGGGTTTGATGGCTTTGTTAGTCATTTTATCAACACGTAATGAAAGAGGGTTTCATGCAGATATATTGTCCATCTATTGATAAGCGTCACAGTATATGTGGTGTTTAAAGTATTTCCATATTGTACATATATGATGTAGATACATTCCTGCTTTGTCATTACGATAAGTCTGTAGCCTGACATGACGTTTATATTCTTCCTCATGTTATCTGCCCCTGCAGCTCTGAATGAGGAGCTTGTGCAGTTGCTGCTGATTCGGGATGAACTACACATGGAGCAAGATGCCATGCTGGTTGACATAGAGGACCTCACCAGGTGATGAGGCATTTAATGAGGACCTTATTCACTGCATGTACCTTTCTTTCTACTCTTCTGGTATGACAAGAAACATATTTGTTTGAAGATTGGAAAGACATAGTCATAATATATGTTTGCTATTGCCAAGTCTCTTAAAAAAAGGACCAAACCAACTTCAATACTTTTTCTGACTCTCCTATTCTGTGGTTCTCAACCTCAAGCCTGTTTGTTCCCACTGTTCCTAAGTGTAGAGTTCATACATTTCTTCCCGAAAGGCTTCATTATTTTCCAAAAACTGCTTTAAATTGTAGTTTTTAAAACAGTAACTTTCTAACTCACAACGTATAGTTACCAGTATTAAAACAGCAAAAATACAAATTAGTTTGTTGTTTGTCAAGACATAATCCAAAATATAACTCAGAGAATTACATTTGTAACAGTAGTATCTGCTGATGTGGTCTCAAGTTGCTAAGCCATTAAGAGGAGTGGGCTACAAAGGTGTCCCACCACTTGAGGCTGTTTATCAGCTACCTTGAAACCACAAAAAGCACAAATAACTTTTTTCCCACTTGTAGTTGTCGTCCCTAAAACCTGTGAACACTTTCATGTGTGACATTTTTGGAGGAATCCCTTCAACAAATAGTAACTCAAACAGAAGTACATTTGTTATATAGATATTTTTAGTCACAGATTTAGTGCGCTTACTGAGCATGTAGTGCAGCAGGACCATGTATTTGTTATTTGCTTGGTTTTTGGGGGGGTTTTCTTTTGGGTTTTTTCTTCACAACAAAATGAATAAACACAACACCAGTCTTATCCTCTCTGTAACTGTATGTATAATAACCTTTTCTCTTTTTCCAGGCATGCTGAGAGCCAACAGAAACATTTGGCTGAGAGGACCCTAGCCAAATAAGATGCCAGTCCCTGCTCCACCCTCCCCCCTCTCCCCTCCCCCCCCCCCCCCCCCACCCCCCTCCTGCCCAGCTAAGCTCCCACTCCAAACCAGACTTTCCCCCTCTGGCCATTCCACCTCTGCCCCGTGTCGATCCAAACCCCCCGCTTGTCCCCAGTATTTTGCTCCTTGCTGCTTCCCCTATCTCCCCTTGTCTCTCTTCCTGTCCAAACCCACTGCAGCAGCAGCACAGAAGAAGCTTCTGTGGTTTTCTCCCAGCGCTAAGGATGGAGGAGCACTTCCTGCTTCCTGGGAGAAAAAGGAAACTGATTGTGTGTTGTCATGGATTCTGTACCCAGCTTCCTGTGCAGTGATCGGCCTTGCTTTGCTATCGTTTCTTTTTAACTTTCTACATTCGCCACTAAATTATAACTGTCAAATGCAAAAATTGTGGGAAAAAATAAAATAATAGTAAAAAATTAAGTAGAAAGTCAGTCATGAGAAAAAAAGAAACTCTATTGTACAGATGGAAACTAACTTCTTCAGACCATTTTAAGTTGGACAGTAATTTTCAAGTATTTCAAAGTCGACCTGTTTTTATTCTGCACAAATGGTAGTTTTCAACTGAGAAATGTTTATTTGAAGATGCTAAAAGAGTGGAAAGGAAACATGCCTGCCTTGTAGTGGAGTTGTAGCTTTTGGTAACGGTCACTCTAATTGCTCTTCAACATTTTGTGAATGTTGATTTTCTGACACAAGTCATTTTAAATGAATAAGTGTGTTAATATCGTTTTCATCCTACTGTAATCAGAAACTTTATTTGAGGGAAGAAATGTTTATGTACAGATATGTAAAATAAAGAATAAACTTTGTTTCATATACATTGGTTTGTTGTGAAGTATGTTTAATTTGTGTTGCAGCAAGTAAGAATTGAAATGAGCTTCCTCTTTCTGATGAACATAGGAAGTGTAATAATAAGTGGTCGCAACTGCAGTGAGACACCGGCACAATACACGGAGCATGACTCAACTCCCCTTTTTTCGCTCTTGGTCTCTTACTCTCTCATCTGGGTCGCTTTTAATACTATTAATTTGGACAACCCCTTTAGAGTCATAATTAGGATTTTTTTTCTTTCACATGAAAATGACAGCTTGTGCACTTGTATGTAAGATGACGGGTCAGTTGTAGTTCTAGGAAAACATTATATGAATGATGTCTGGTTATTCTTTATGTCAAATATGAAAAATGTATCTCTGAGAAAATCCCCCCACTCTACTCTATGATCATATACTGCATTTAAAGAGTCAGTTTCAGTCTTGAATGGTCTTATGGTGCAGCAAGAAAAAGGCCAGGAAACTCCTGTCAGCGACTCACTGTCCACTACAGTTTCAGAGAGTGCCCTTTCTTAAATGCACAACAAGTAAATCACCGTTCCTAAGAAAACTGGGATGGTACGGTGTCAAGCGAGGATGAAGTAAGTGTCTGTTGCCACAACGATAGTGTCACAACCTTGCGAGATGCAGTCGTAAATCCAGTTTGAGTTTAAAGATTGCCATGATCTAAGCAAGGGAAGCAAAGGGGCCTTGCATTACATTCAATATTCATCAATTTAAGATCCAACATGCTCTATTAATCAGACAAAGGTTTCAAGGAACGTTTTATTATGTTTGTTCAGTGGTAACCCCCGTTAAAGTTACAATTGTATTTTTATCATAGCTTTTTTAACTTTTTTATAAAATATCATTCTGTGACATATTTGCGTCTCTTTTTGACATGCAATACTTTAACTTTTTTACTTTATTATGATGGCTACTATCCCATGACATTTTATAGCATAATATGACTTCATTTATGAAAACATACGATACATTTGTATGCCATATTATTCTTTGACTATATGTTAATGACTTTTTTATGACTTTCTTTCTCTTCTTTTGAAAACTTGAATTTAGGATTTTTTTTCTTTATTACAAAATGATGAGTATTTAGGATATTTTTGGCCTACTAAACTATGTCTGTTTTTATGGTGTACTATTCATTTTTCAACAAAAAAATGTGTCATGATGTTTTCATGTTTTTTTTATTTAGACATGATATACATGATAAACTACTGACTTTAATTGGAGCATTCATTGACTGAACTGCACTGTTCAGGTTGGATATTCAAAAGAAAGATCTTGTTTCTTTTTAAGAAAGCTTCCATATCCTGTGACTTTATGACTTGATGCAGAATCCAGTTGTCCAGTGAAGTACGACAATGTTTTGGAGTTATAGGGTCAAACAACAGTGAAGCTTTTTACAAATAAATCAAAACCTTTTAATGGAATATATAGTTAAAAAAATGCTAAATAATTTGTAAAGATGTATATCCCACTTATGCTGCATTTTCTTGCATTCACTGGGTCACATGACATAGAAGCTTCTCAACAGAAATCAGACTTTCCAATAAAGAAACTGCTGAACACTAATCATAGAAAATAGTAAAAGCACTAAATTCAGTCATTTCTGATGGTAGTTGTAGGAGGGGTTTTGATTATTCATGGTTATACATAGTATTTGATGTGATTCATAATTGTAGGTATGGAAAGTTTATTGAATCAAATTAGCTAGTCAAATATCAATTGTAACATGTAAGTATTTATTGTGGAAACGTTTTTGAACTGACAAGAAGAGAGCCATCTGTATTAATATTACCCTACCACAGAGATAGAGAGGAGACCCAGTGTTGTCTCCTGCATCTTTAAAAAAAAAACACAAGGCAAAATCACGCACAGTTGCGTAACATGTAAGACCGTAAATTGTTTGGTGTCTAATATTAAACAATAACATCACACTTTGGCTTATTTTTTTTCCCAGAGCTGCTTTCGCTCGGTGAGACATTTGAAACAAACAATGCAACTTCCCGTTTCTGCATGGTCTACTGAGCGATCAAGGAGGAAATTACATATGACGTTTTAGTTTTCTTTTTGCTGGCTCTCCTGCAGCAGTGTCAGGGAATCCCCCGATGAATATGCATATAAAAACATCACATCGGGAGTCAGCAACACACTTATACTGATTCACCTGGATTAAGCACAGTTATCTCTCTGACCAGAAATATGGCATTTGGTAATTTCTGTAAGTCAGCGAGCCCGAGT
>NC_047515.1:24861497-24948218 GCF_902827115.2 Pseudochaenichthys georgianus
AAAACCACTTTTTTTATTTTTTTCACACGCAAAATCAATAGTTATACTGATTGTAGCATCCCCAGGACAGTCTCCAGCTTAGAATTCCCCATGTTACTGGAGATATCGTGATGGAGTTTTTTCACTTCAGTCAAAATATTCACGTCTATGCTGTTTTCGACGCAAAGATGCATTACATCTACAAACAGAGCATACAATGAGAGCACATGATACACTGTTGATGTTTGTTTCATTTCTGAGATAATGTTACAGAATGTTTCGGAAAATGAAGATTCCAGGACCACTTTAAATGTTTCGTTTACAATCATTTCCCAATGACCCGGAATAGTACTGCCAGAACGAACGATATCCAAAATGTCTTCTAGTTTACAAACTTCAGCCATTCTGTTTACACGGGGGTCACTACTCATTCTGTTTTCAATCGTCCCCATCATCACACTTATTAAACGGGTAAGGACTACATTATGATCAATATATACAGAGCGTTTTGCATAGTAGTTTCCCATTTTTATTTTACTTAAAGAAAAAAGTCACTGCATTGAACAAGTCCCTGGCTTCTTCTCCATCCGACTGCTGTTTGTTAGTCTTCTTCTTCTTCTTCTTCTCCATCCAACTCTGTATGGATATTTCAAGTCTCTCCTTGAGGCATCTGCATTTTACAAGCTTGTGCAGAAAGGCTTCCGAAGCGCGTCCTATCCTCAGTTTATCCTCGCAAATGCCTTTTTCAATAAGACTCTGGTCAATCACTGCAACGAAGTCGGCGAGCCAAAGTCTTTTCATTAACGCTTTGTAATTGTTTCTGAAGAAGAAATCGGGCATGTCATTCCGACAATCGTGTTGCCTCTGGTCGGGGTTACTGCGTCGGCATTCTTTGCAGATTTCTTTTCTGTACCGATACATCACCATCTCCAGAATATAAAACAATTCCGATTTCCCGAGGAGTAGCATCAGCAGCAGTAGTACTGCAAGATTCGGGTTTCCCACATGGTGGTGTCGCTGGTGGACTCTGTTCCTGACTGCAACTCGCGGGGGGAGTCTTGGCTTTTCTCTGCTCCATGGCTAGTTTACAACGATCGTCTTAGTGAGGTCCTTCATTTTAGAAGATTTGCTGAGTGGAGGGTGGGGCTCATTGCGTTGAATGGGGGAGTCAATTATAGAATTGAGAGTTTTTAGAAAAAAAGTTCTTTAAGCGTTGTAGCTTTTTCATCTCATCTCCAGCAATAGGTGACATTTAAGAATAAGTAATAGTTTGTCATGATTTTACGGAAAAAGTATAGTTTATCAGAAATATGGAAAAGTCATTGTGTACAAATAGTATGTTGAAAATCAAAAAAGAAAACTCAATTCAATACAATTTAATGAATATTTTACCCTGTTCTAAAGTTTTACACCCTTAAAGAAAAACCCCTTCCTTACCAAGTACTTCATATTATACCCTTTTGTTAAGTGTTGCGTACATCAGGGTGTATCTCAAAGTATCTTGGTAACATAAAATAACTAAAATATGTAAGTTTATCAGAAAAAAAAACCCATTGTTTAACTGAACAAGTGTTGCATACATCAAAGTGTGTCTAAAAGTATCTTAGTAACACAAGAAAAGAGAAAAAAGCCTTGATGTCAACAAAACTGTATTTTTCCACTGAAATAGCGTTAAAATAAAAAAAGTGCCTTTAAAGAAAATGTATTCAGACAAAGTATTTTATTTTCAAAAAAAAAAAAAAAGTTTAAGGTTTTGCATACATAAAAAGTGTATCTTACAGTTCCTTTGTGAGAGAATTACACACAAATCTGCCAAGTGTCAGGGAAAATTGTTAAAATCACAAACTTACCTTTTAGAGAAACAGTCTTTAAGAAAAAATCTAATCAGACTGTACTTCATTTTCTAGTTTTAAGGTTTTGCATCCCTCAAAGTGTGTCTAAAAGTATCTTGGCAAGAGAAAAAAAAAAAAGCCAAAATCTGCCTTTAAAAGAATCCGAATTCCTTATAAAGTACTTTATATTCACCCAGTTTCAGTTTTCAGACACCAAACTGTATCTAAAAGTATCTTGGTAACACAAGAAAAAGAGTAAGTGTAATTTCTTCGGTAATGTTACAGAATGTTTCTGAAAAATGAAGATTCCGGGACCACTTTAAATGTTTCGTTTACAATACTATTACATATAGAGGAGAGCTCTTCTTCGGGAACATCCTCTCCCCTACTTTGTACCATCCAGTCATTAAGCCCATATCCATTATCCTGGTGATAATAAGGGTAGGCTACATCAGACTTGGTTTTTCTCAGATCCATGGCTAGTTTTCAACGGTTGTCTTGATGGGGTCCTTCGTTTTAGATGATTTGCTGAGTGGGGTGGGACTTATTGCGTTGAGTGGGGGGAGTCAGTGTAGAATTGAGAGTTTTTTAGAAAAAAGTTCTTTAAGCGTTGTAGCTTTTTCATCTCATCTACAGCAATAGGTCATCATTTAAGAACAAGTAATAGTTTTGTCAAGAATCTACAGAAAAAAGTCAAAAAAAAAAGTATAGTACGTCAGAATTATGTAAAAGTCATATAGTATGTTGAAAATCAAAAAAAGAAAACTCAATTCAATACAAATTAATTAATATTTTACCCTGTTCTAAAAGTTTTGCACCCTTAAAGAAAAACCCCTTCCTTACCAACTACTTCATATTATACCCTTTGTTAAGTGTTGTGTACATCAGGGTGTATCTCAAAGTATCTTGGTAACATAAAATAACTAAAATATGTAAGTTTATCAGAAAAGAAAAAACCTTGTTTTATCTGAACAAGTGTTGCATACACCAAAGTGTGTTTAAAAGTATCTTAGTAACACAAGAAAAAGAGAAGAAAGCGTTGATGTTAACAAACACTGGATTGTTCCACTGAAATAATAAATAAATAATTTCAAAAAGTGCTCTTAAAAAGAACAAATGTATTCAGATAAAAGTATTTTGTTAGACTATTAAGTCCACGATGGTTATATTTAACCCCTAACCCATTTGTATTATATGTTTGTTGTCCTAATAAAGCCAGAGTCACCTGAATTAATTTTGTCTCCAGACCTTTTTTATTTTTTACATTTTGTAACAATCTTAAAACATTTGTGGTTTGACTCTTTTTAAAAAAGTTCTTTTTCATCTATCATTTTCAACCAAGCAGCAAGAGGTCAAATGTAAGAACAAGTAATAGTTTGTCACGATTTTATGGGAAATAGTCAGAGCGCGATGTCACATCTTAAAGACAGCTTGAACTGGATAAATGGTTAGTCTTTTTCAAACATACCGTACGTTCTGCATGTTAGTATATCTGGCCCATCGATTTAGACCCTACTGCCTTAGACGCATGCCCTCAATAGGGTAGTCACGCTTTGGGAAGAGGTGTTTCATTTCACAGATCCACCTTGATTGTTATTGTGAAGAGGGACGGGGGAGGAACATTCATAGGATGAAGAAGCATAAACATAACTTGTTTGTAAAACGGACAGCACATCAGTTTCAAGAAAGATGACACCGTGTTTATGCATGACATGCAACATATCTTGAAGTCCTACAAAAAAAAAAAAAGGTACAAGTATATTGTGTTGAAAATATCGCCAAAAGTCGTAATATTGTATAATGTATTAGTTGCATGTTGTATTTTTGCTAGCAATCACTATGTAGTTTTTTCCAAAAATATAATGGAAAAAAAGCGAGAAAGACAAAAACAAAATACGTTGAAAAGTGGATGAGTATGTCTGTCTCTCGGGGGGTTGGTTTGTTAAGAGTCACAGTCTTAAAGAAAATCTGCTCAGAAAAAGTACTTAACTTTCTACCAGTTGTAGAGTTGTCATACATAAAAAACACTATCATAGGTCTAGGAGTGTTTTTAGCTGTAAAATACCTCCACATTTTAGTTTTCAGCGTACGGTTAAATCTTTCTACCATACATGGCTATATGTCAATGGCGGTTATATATAATGTTGTATACCGTTTTTCTTCAACAAGTTTTTGAAAAACTTTATTTAAAAGAATTCTTTCCCTTCATTGTCCTGCTTCATTGTAGGATTTCTGCCATGTCTCTACTTCAGTTTAACCATCTCTGTTATTATGTGATGGAATACTAGATAAATAAGTAATTAGATACCTTACCGTTACTGCGCTCATAAAGAATGATAAGAATAAGAATAATGCGTATTGAACTGGTTTAATTAATTAGTGATTTTATTTAAGGTAATTAGTTAGAAGCCCTATTTTATCAGTATGTCTGCACAGCAGTTACAATGGTCAAACTACATTAACACAGAATTGTCCCCATTCTTTCTTTAATAGTTACTAACATTAGATATTTTTAATGAGATATTAAAAACAAAAGATATCCCTGGTTTTCATTTAAAAAATCAAGTCACTGAATGCAAGTAGTTGCCTTAGCTTATTTTGTTATGATATGATGATGTTCAATACTGATACTGTTCAAATTAGTTAATGAAATAATCGTTTGGTTATTTTATGCATAGCCTAATGTTACATTTATGTGCTTAAGAATGCCTTCAAGACAGAGGAGATTGAAACATATCTTCGGCTGTAGGCCTCTAAAGCGAGAGGGGTGAGGGGCGGGGAAAGTGTGTGTGTGTGTGTGTGTGTGTGTGTGTGTGTGTGTGTGTGTGTGTGTGTTCCCCCTCCTCCACCATATGTTTTCTCCCCTCATGTCTGTTTGTAACTTTTTAGGGATCTCGCTGTGTGTTAAAAACTGTATCAAAAGCTTTGGTAACCTTACCCTTCTTTTTCTTTTTAATGTTTGAGCACAGGTTTTTCTAAATACATTTATGACTGTTAACAAATAATTAAAGCCATCATTATATTTGGACAGCGACTGCATATCGCAGAGATCTGCTTGAAATTGCTGCAACGGTCTGAGTACGAAAACTCGGTTACTTATAAAATACACCATAGCCGACTTGTACAAATGTATATGCGTTATCCTCTGATAAATATTCTCTGACTTTCTATATATTTAAGTATATTACCTACCTCCCTCTGTTTACCACAGGTTTGTCTCCATAGGGGGTTTATGGCTTCTCCATAGGGGGTTTGGGGTTTTCCCTTGCCCTATCCTTTAACAAAAAGGCTGACTTTTTAAAATATCTGTTTTTTATATGCTTTACTTTGATTTGGAGCACCCAACGGATGGCTGTAAGTTGTCACCGGTGTCTCGCTGATTAAATTCATATCAAGACGTCTCTTGGCCATTTTCTCTCGACTTGAAAAATATTTAAGAGTGACGCTGGCTTTTTATTTAGATAGAGGGAGAGGGTGAGGGGCGGGGAAAGTGTGTGTGTGTGTGTGTGTGTGTGTGTGTGTTCCCCCTCCTCCACCATATGTTCTCTCCCCTCATGTCCTGTCATGTCCTGTTTGCAAAAACAGAGAGGTTTAAATATATGTTTTTAAGATGCCTTACTTTTGATTAATTTCATGTTATTTGCAAGTATTTGTAAGTTACATTCGATACTGTATACAGGATTAACCACACAGGAAGTGGTAAGGAGGCGGGACATATATCCTAGGCATATTAATTGATTGAAAACAACGGCATTTTATTTTTCTCATTTTTTTAATTTTAATTTATTTTTTATTTTTATTTTGAAAACCGGAAGCGGGGGCGGGACATCCGGTCGAACGAGGCGGGACTTCCGGTTTCAAAATAAAATAAAAGGGCGGGACTTCCGGTCAAATAAGGCGGGACTTCCGGTCGAAAAGGGGCGGGGCGACCTGTCACTTTTTCTGCATACTAATGAGATTGAAGTGGCATTTGTATTACTACTAATACTTTTCTTATATGACTATTATTGCTACATTTGAAAGGTCTTTACCAGCTTTGGAATTATATATATATAGCACCTTCTGCCATCCCATCTCTACTGACAATCATTAACACTTAGATTTTATATTTATATTCACTGTTGGATGCTGGACCTAAGATTTTCAACGACATAATTACTCTGTTGCTATGTTAGATCATTACCCAGTTTTCTCTATCATCAACACAAATAGGAAGTGAGTATATTTTCCAGGTGGTGCTTTGGTAAAGCAGACTGGGAGAAATGTAGAATTTGCTGTAAGGAGTCAGCACAATTGTTAGTATTAGAAGGAAGTATAGAGGAGTGCTCAAATCAAATCACAATGCACATTAAAGAAGCAGCAAATAAAACTATACCAAAAAGAACAACAGAGGGTAGGAAGAAAGTGGTGCCGTGGTGGAATGAGGAATGTAGCAGAGCTATTAAAGAACAAAACAAGGTATTCAGTAACTACAGACATAGCATTAACATCACACTTGTGTAAATGGATGGAGAAGATGACATATAGACATGTCTTAGAACAAAGAGGGTTGCTGAGTAATTTCCAGACTGGTTTTCGCAAAGGAAGATCCACAATGCTTTGGTTAGAGTGATCAATGAGGTGGGAATACAGTGTGAAGACACTGAAAATGAAAGAGGTTATGGCAATAGTATATTTTGACATTGAAAAGGCTTATGACTCTATGTGGAGGGATGGGTTACTCATCAAATTAAGTGACAGGTGACAGTAACAGTGACAGTAACAGGATCATGGCTCAGACAGGAAATTCAGAGTTCAAGTAGGGGCAGAGGTTTCGAAAGACTTCAATATAGAAAATGGTATTCCCCAAGGGAGTTCAATCAGCCTGATATTATTTAACATTATGATAAATGACATATTGACTAAGTTGGACGGATGCATCAAATCTGCGTTGTATGCAGATGACGGGGACATATGGATAAGGGGAATAAATGTTCCAGAAGTGGTCATACAACTGGGGTTTCAAACTATCAGCAAGCACGTCTTGCTTCATGACATTTACAAATAAACGCAAGATGGAGACTGAGAAGTTTACAGTATATGGAAAGCCGATGAATGAGATCAATGCATTTAAATATCTGGGGCTATGGTTAGATAGTAAATGTACATGGAAAACCCATATTAAACATTTGGAAACAAAATCCCAAAAAGTTTTGAACCTATTAAGAGCAGTGGCTGGATGAGACTGGGGGGCAGACAAACAGGCACTAATTGACATCTATAGGGCAATTATGAGGACAACTCTGGATTACAGGTCTATAATATATATGCAGCAGCAGCAAAAACGTCATTACTAAAAATGAATAGATTATAATATAAAGCGTTACGGTTGTGTATATGTGCAATTAAGTCAATAATTATCACAATTACCTCAAAATATACACAGATGGTTCTAAGAACAAGGAAGAGTGTGTTGGAGTTGGTATATATATCCCAGACTTTAAAATATCGATTTCAAAAAGAGCGTCAGATCAATTATCAGTGTGCAAAAGAAATGCTGGCTGTAATAATAGGATTACAGTGGGTTGAAGAGGTCAGACCAGATAGGGTGGTGATATGCACAGATTCATTATCCATTTTAAAAACTACAGTCAACAACAACTGTCAGAGAAGAATTACTCATAGAACTTAATCTAGGAAATCATGATAGCTAGACTCAGACTGGATCACACAGCATTGAATGTTATTCTATGTCATAGGAACGGTGGAGTTAAAGAAAATGTGGAACATATCATATTACACTGCAACAAACAGAGAGGGAAAAACTAAGAGACAGGGTCAGAGAGGCAGGAAGGGAGTGGAGCCTGATGGGGATACTGGGAACAGAAGGTGAGGGGGTAAGAGCTACCAGGAAGGCCATTCTTAAGTATTTGAGTGAAAAAGGATTGATTGGAAGAATTGAAAACAACATAAACACAGTGGTATAATTCCACAAGTGCTGATAGGATGATATGTTGATACACGCTCTTGTACAGTAGGGGGCGGTATGCACCTTAAAGTTGTTTGCAATCTGCCAAAAAACCAAGAAGAAAAAGAAGAAGAAGCAGAAGAAGAAGCAGAAGAAGAAGAAGCAGAAGAAGAAGAAGAAGAAGAAGAAGAAGGATAAGAAGGATTATACATCCATGGAACGACCAGACACATGGCAGCAACGTTCCCTCTGCTTCATTCATTTCTCCTGTTCAACTAGTGTGGAGTGGACACAGATTATGTCATATTTCGATCTAAGAAGTGTGTTTGAAACTGTGTTATGTGTAGTTTAATGTCATTCTGTGAACTACGCCACTAGCGTGTGGCTAATGGCTTCCGCTAGTTTCTTTAACACAGGCTGTTGCTCCCTGGATAATGTAGCTCTACTATGTGTATGACTCCCGTGCACTAGTTTGGCTTACATTTCAAGTGTATTCTGTTTGTATAAATATGTGAAATGCTGGTCTGAGGTCATAATTGTTCATATTATTTAAATGCTAAAGCGCTAATGCTATGCTAATAGTGTGCCTGTACAACATAGCCATGTTAAAGTGAGTACAGTCAACCGGGTTGTGTGTGTTATCTGTAATCACTGTATTATATACTGTACATGAAAAAGGCTTTAATCCTTCATGAAAGTCATAATATGGCATGTGGATTTATGTCCATTTTTGATTAGAGACAACTATGTCATACGGTTATTTTTGATTTACTACATGTATGTTTACATTCTCAGTTAGCTTCAGGCCTCACTGAGGCGAAGTATTGAGGTAGAAAGCTGGTGAAGCCATTTCCTGCTGTCATTATATTCTGTTTGCACAGATAATAAACCTGGTGGACAAGAAGGAAGTCGTTTTCATTCGACACAACGCAGAGATACATGTGGCGTCAATCCAGACCGGTTACACAAAGAATGATTAGATAAATAGAGAAAACAGATATAATTTGTAAGTGAATTTATTAATTTGTTTAATACATTCTGGCTAGAACGACCACACAAACGGCAGCAACTTTCCCTCTGCTTTATTCTTTTCTCCTGATCAACAGGCGTATTATCTGATTACCAGCTCTGCACAGCGGACTTGTAACACTAGCAGCAGTGGAGATGGAGCATCAGAACCTGGAGGCTTCTACTCTCCTGAAGAAGAAGAATACAGCAACAAGGATCCATTTGAAGATAGGTAAATGTAAATATTACAGTAATAGTGTACTTGCATTGTGTGGGTGTAAGGGTGTAACTTTGGTTTGAGAAGTGGGGGGGACACAGAACAGGGGGCAATGAAACATTTTCTCAATTTAATTCCATTTCCTGCCTTTCTACAAATATATTAGGGACTATAGTGTTAACAAATCCAAGAAAAATGTGTAGTGTATATAATGAGTGTGCACATTTATCTAGTATCCTATCCATGTGAACCTGTTTTATTTGTGATGACCTCACATCCTCTAGGGGGGGGTACTAGTATATATATATTTCAATCATCAAAATCCATTAGAATATGCTCACAAGCAATAACACCTCTCTCCTATCTTTATCTTACCTAGTCTGAATTCTTTCTTTTTATTTATGCATATTTTACTAATCACTCCCCTTTCAAATTGTGTTTTTTATTTTGTACTGACCTATTGCACACAGTGGAATGATTTATTAACTAATTTTATATACAACTAATATTACATGGATGGAAATGATGACCAAACCTCCATGAGCTGACGTTATCTCTCTCAGTCCCACAGGAGAGAGCTCTCCCTCTCCTTATTGTTGAAACGGCTTCTAATCTCCGTTAGCTCCGAGCTAGCACCAAATACTAACAACGGCCCATTCCCAAACCGCCCCCTACACCCTACCCCTACCCCTCCGTTTGCGCGTTCACGCGGAGGGTCCGCCATATTGAGGGCTGTTCCAAAGCAACGAGTGTGGAGGGGGAGTGGGCTATCAACATAGATATATATAAACACTAGATGGCTCATGGGAGATTTTCCAGCGTAGCTGACCGGCCGCCATCTTGCTACAGTCAACAGTTACTCTGATTCGCGTTATGGTAGCTGTTGTAAGGTGAGTGATCTGCACAAAAATACTCTTAACTCGCTGAAATCTTGACTGATTTACAAACGGTTTGGTTTATTATAAACATTATTAGCATGGCTATGATACAGGATGATTGGACATGTTGAAATTGCAGCTTTTCTTTGTGTATGTGGTTGTATTTATTAGCTGGCTAATAACAAGAGGCTGTGAGTGAGACCTAGTATTACAAAGTTCACCCAGCAACTTTACACCAGTGGGAGAGGCAGAACTGCTCTTTCTTTTCAACATAACTTAAGTTACACATGATTTATTCCAAGTGGTTTGGCTTGTTAAAAACATCTTGCATTATGATAGCATTCAGGAATTTGCTGGCTTTGTGTTTACAGAAGTACCTGACTATGCCGGACTTTTGTGCAGCCTACGGATGTTCCAATCGCCGCTGTCTGCAAACAAGAACCCGTGGGATCACCACATATGTTTATGTTTGCTCAGTCTAATAAACCCATAACATGGTTGTGAAAGAATACCAAAGCTGAGGCTGATTGATTGTTGGTGTGCCATGTGTCACCGTGTGTCTTATTGATTTTGTGTTATACTGTATTTTATTGTGGGCAGCTGGTCCTTATCTTCAAGACACATTTAAAACAAATAACCTTGAACCCCCATCTCTCCCCACCTGCTCCTGCTTCCTACATCCCCTCCACACCACACCACACCAAGTTGTTCTTCTTAATAATAATACATTTATGTTGGGGGGCCGCCTTTCATAACACCCAAGGACACCTTACAGGGGCATAGGGGCAATATAGGGAACAATTTAAACAGTGGATTTTGTGATATATCAGCCGGGGTGAGACAAGACAAACCACAAATGGACTACAGAAGGACACAAAAGGACACATGGTACAGTTTATATTATTCTTGGTCTTTTTTCAATAACATATTTCAAAGGTTCTGGATTTGTTTACAAATCTAGAAACTAAATACAAAACTAGGATGATATGAAGATCTCATGTCAAAAATAATTGTGATAAATTAGACAGAACTGGCCTGTCTGTGAGCACATTTTATGTTGGTTTGGTTCTTCTGATAAAGGTGTGAATATCTAAATAATATACCAACATATGCTATTGTCATTAGTTGTGTCCCTGTTCTTCAAGCTAAGGCATTGCTAAATTAACAACTCTTGGCTTACAGAGTGGTAACATGAGACCGATTTTTATATATAAAATATAAATGTATTTTAATTTTATAATTTATTTATAATTTATTTTAAATATTAACAATATAATAAAATAAATGGAAATATATACACCGGCAAATATTTAATATAAATACCGTGTGTGTGTGTGTGTGTGTGTGTGTGTGTGTGTGTGTGTGTGTGTATTGCTATTGCTTTATCTGATTAATGTTATTTTCATATGAAAGTCCATGATTATAAGTATGCAGTATCATAACTACATCTTTGATGTTTATAAAAAACCAAACCGTTTGAAAATTGGTTGAAAATTGAGCAAGCTATGGTTATTTAAATAGTAAACCATAATGTTATGAATGAGAGCACTGCCTGTAGCTAGATGGCGGCCAAGTGGCAACGTCGGTCTCCATTGGCCAGCAGCGCGGGTGAGTCATCGAGGCTGCAGTCGAATAGTCCAAAGATCAGCTCCTAAATTCTAACCCTATCGTCTATTCCTTGACCTCTGAGTGAAACGTCACGGGGTTAAGGGATAGTGGACAGGAGAATTCAAAAGGATTTAGGAGAAGAGACTGCGGTACTTTAGATAATCCGAATGCACTTTCACTATCCGATGTATTTATGATGCGCCAGCGGACGTCATGAATGTGCGTCTGCTGCTGTGGGGGAACTATGGAAACTACAGTTTTCTATACAGCGGACTACAACATGGATGTTTAATAAGAACGAGGGACTCCTGTAAACTCATCTAGAGACTCTGCACCGTGCTCTGATGCTGTTGCTTTGCTTTATGAACGTGGACAACAGAGAAACATATTCTTCATGACCAAAGTTGGAATTGAAATAAAAAAGGAAAGTGAAACTTATGCTCGTCACCCTCTCCCTCCGGTCCACATTAATACCAATGATCCCAATACGTATGATTGTATGAACTAAAGATCTTAAAATCAATACAAATGTATTTATTATAAACATTAGTCCTTAACATCTATCACTGTGTATATCACCATTCAAACATCTTTTAAAAGTTGAACAAACCCCACACAGCTCAGTGAAGACTGAAATGTTGACTTTATTTGATAATTTTAGTAAAAACTAACGTTCATATTTCTCTTTTTGATTATAATACTGATGAACGTTCAAAACAAAGCACTTTGGCAACTTACCACCTATGTTTTAAAATGCTTAATAAGCACCGTAACTTTCATGATATAATTTCTCGGTCATAATCGGTTGTTTCCGTGAACGGCCGACTGTTGAGTGACGGCAAATGCTGCGGCTGCAAGGCATTGTGGGGCAGCATTTTCGCTTCTCCTGTCGGTTAGGGAGGTCCAGTGGTTCCTAAGCTAAAGGAGGTTATAAAGGAAGTTTGAAACCTCCTTTCCTATCATTCTCATCATTCTAGAGAATTCGAACGGCACTTATCATGGCTGCCACTGAGGGACTTCCGGGTCATTTCACTCCTTTAGGAAGGTTCCTAAGCTAAATGGACTATTCGACTTCAGCCCTAGTGTTTATATATATCTATGGAGAGCACTGCCTGTAGCCAGATGGCGGCCAAGTGGCAACGTCGGTCTCCATTGGCCAGCAGCGCGGGTGAGTCATCTAGTGTTTATATATATATCTATGGCTATCAAGCCCTCAAACAGCGAGTCTGCAGCGGTGCTGACTTGAGACCGGTCTCTACCTGACCGGAGTCACGCTGTGTGTGTCCGTCAGGAAACACGCTGTTTACAAGTAGTTCCAGCAAACATCCACTGATAAATTGCGATGTTAGCAACCTCATGATAACCTCATATGTTTTTAACTTAGGATCAAACCTGTGTTTAGTCTAGAAAAAGGTAAATGTGTGCATTTTATTATAAAGTTGTGTATATTATTACAGACCGTTGCAAAAACTAAGAAGCTTATAAACATCAGGTTTAAAACCAAAAGAGCTTTGAAACACAATGAAAGATGTTTGGAGTTTTATTTGAGTTATTCATTTAAACTTTTTGTCTAAGAGATGCTGATTTGAAACCGTTGTTACATACAGTTACGGCACTTCCTGTTTCTGCCGGAGAGAGGGGAGGCCGTCCCAAAGCTTGCTGCTGTATTTACTCACTCCATCTGACAGGAGGAGCCTCGTTGAGCTACGAGTGTGGCTACAGACGGAGTTCACTCCATCACGGAGGGGTAGCGTCGAGGGAGTGGTTTGGGATTGGGCCAACGTCTCTCTTTCTATCTCTCACACGCTGCTGCTGCTGCTCCTCCTCCTCCTGCTCCTGCTCCTGCTCCTCCTCCTCCTCCTCCTCCTCCTCCTCCTCCTCCTCCTCCTCCTCCTCCTCCTCCTCCTCCAGAGAGAGAGAGAGAATTTTATTTTGAGTTGTGCATTGTTATTTGTGCTTGAGAAACATTCCACTTGAACTTTATTTTAACAAACTTAGTAGTAATTATTGTCCTATATTTTTTTTCCAGATTTCACAGCTTCCTGGGCCTAGCAGCAAGAACCTCCATCTGTCCCTGCCCCCAGGTCAAGATTTAACGTGGCTCAAGGGCCTTCACCACCAAGGACCAGAGGACCATCATCACTACAGTGGCCTCCATCTCCATCTGCCACAAGATTAAGATACACCTCGGTACAAAGGCCTCCACCACAGCCATCACGATCAACCCAGCCAGCAAAGAAGTCTCGCCTAGCAGACGTACCTCCCACACGGCCACCAGCATCAACCTGGGACAATCACACCTACCTCCCTCCGACACAGCCACCAGCAGCCCATGCACCATCACCTACACAGCAGCCAGACCCCCTGTCCTGGAAGATAGACAAAGACCATGACACTGCTCCCCCTGTCTTTACATTTATAATGAATAGTTGGTTGAAAAAGTTCTGATATTGTAAATATTGAGATTTTACAGTTTCTTATAATAACATAAATTGTTGGTTGAAAAAAAAAAAGTTCTAATGCTCAATTTGTATTTGTACACATCACATGAACCTTGGTATGGAATATGAAGTCATGAATCAGTCCTGATGTAACTTTTCTGTGGTGAAAGCAGAGGGATGGAACTATTTTACACATGAATAACATTTCATTTTATCTATATAGGCCTATAGTGTAATTCATATTATTTCACTACTTTTGTAAACCAAATCTAAAACGCCCCAAAAAATAGATGAGATGAGTAAATGTGTTTTCACCTATGGTTTTCACAAGAGTTTTGAGGTTTTCCAAAAATCAGATTTCTCATTTTCAGCTAAGTATCTCATAAGACAGTGCTCTAAGGTGAGTGACTTGCATCTCTAGCAAGACCAGAGAGTGTCCTGAATATTTTGACAAGTAACATATGGGGTGTCATGTTATAAGTACATTTAAAAGGTGATTTAAGGAGACGTCTACATATCGAGAAAATATCCTTATACTCCATAGGGTTAAGGAAAAGGGTAAGGCAATTGTATTTTTTATATATATATTTTATATTGTTTGATTTATTGATTATATTCAAAGGAACATTAGTTTCATCCCTGAATCTGGAATAATATACAATTTACAGCAAAGCCTAAAAATGTCAAGAACTTTTCAACTACAGATTGCTTTGGTCTGGCTTTACTCTTCACTGATTGGTTAAAGACACTTTAAACTTAGTGGCTATGGAAATCAGAAGAAGGGGCTCATTACAGGGCCGTATTCATGGAGTCTACATTGGGGGGGACCAAAAATTCAATAAAAATTTGAATACTAATTTCCTGCCATTCTAAAGGAAAATACATAAAAAATCACTAACACATTGGATACTTTAAAACCTGTTAAACCCCATGCCCCTGCCCGTGGGGGCAAAACACAACAATAGTCACGAAACTGTGTCTCAGGCATGGGTGTAGGAAACATCCTCAATGTGGGTGGGACAATTTGACGAGGGGTGTGGGCGGGGGGGGACCTAACCTCCTCTAGGGGGGTCTGGGGGCATGCTCCCCCGGTAAGATTTTTTTTTTAAATGTTGAAGTTAAAAGCATCAATCTGGTGCACTTTGAGAGCAACATTAGGGACTAAATCTATGGATACATCTCAACAACACCCATTTGAAACAGAACTGAACAGATTTACATTTTCTTTATGCATATTTTACAAATTACTCCCTTTTTAAACTGTAGTATGAGTTGGAATGATTTCGTTATTCTGTTATTCTCTTATTTTGTATAACTATAATGATCATATAAAGGTGTGCCTTGTAAATACTTGTTTTGCATCAATCTTGATACAGGGTACTTATTATATGTTGTACTTTGGATTCCTAAAGCTTTTAGTCTACTATCCCATCATTCAAGAGTGGTTTTCACAATAAGTAATGGTTTATTTTTTGCACGGACACTATCATTTACATTTTTTTACTATTTTCAATCTGAATTTACTTTAAAAACATCTATATTGATTCTGACTTTTTCTACATCCAACTCACAGGTTTATCATTGCTTTGAGAAAAAAGATTATTAGTTTAACCATTTTAGAAGTGAAGATATAGTCAATTGTTCTGGGAATGTCATTTTCAAACCTGAGACCTGAAAAACAGGCTTGGGGCTTAACTGGTTAAAATGTTTTACCATAATGTCTAATTGTGCATTGTATTACATCGCCCTATTTTATCTAGTTTAGCTTTTCTTGTTTTGTTGTTTGTAATGGCAGAGATTAGGGATGAATAAAGTACAACTATAACCATAATCACATTAAAGCATTTCAATCCATAGAAAGGTCTGTGCCACGCAATTTCAATAGAAACAGGAACACTTTATTGCCCTTTTGTTTTACAGCCACGACTCGCACTAGCTGCTTGCCGCTCATTCAAATCAAAAAGACCCCCAACTTCCTTTTAGCCAGGAGGTCAGCTCTGCATCGCCCGTTGCCTTGTACTTTAGAAGCTGGCTTAGATTCCCACTCTCCTTCTGATCACCTCGAAAAGCTAGACCTTTCCGCGCCAAGTACCTCACACCCTCAACAATCTTCATCAGATTTCTTCTTGCTTGTTGCTGCCGTCTTTCAAGCTCACGTGAAAGTTGCACATTAACAGGCTCTGGCTCCTGAATCCTAATCATCACAGCTAATTTGTGACACTGGCTGTGTTTATGCACACTACATTTCTCCAGTGCCTTCTTCCAATTGTTAAAACCAGTCTTGACAAACGCTGAATCTGCTTTTGACGCAAGCTTAGACTTTTGTGCTGCAAAGTATTTAGCACAATAGAAACAGAGGACCCCTTTTACAGAGGGGCTGTAATGGAGCCATGTATGATCTTCAAACCACTTCTCCTGAAAGTAGAGTATTCTATTTGATAGTGTTTGACTGGGTATGACTTTCACATTTGGATGATTTGGGCAAAGTCCAAGCTCCTCCCCTTCCTTTCCTGTACCTTCATTTTCGCCTGCCTGGCTGCTCTCTCTCTCATTGTCAAACTCACTCTCCCTGCTTGATGGTATTATCTGAAATACATATGAGGATGATCTCATCTTAAATTAACATTAACATTAGACTGCTATGTTGTCATTATTCTGTCTTAACCATCAATATAGCTCCTTTCTGATTTACCTCCATGTCACCAGCGCACACTCTCCCTGTCTGGTCGCCATGCTCACATTCTCTCTCTCCCTCTCTCTCTTTACTCTGAACACACCAGAGTGAACATGGAAGAAATATCAGTAAACTATTGACTAGAAAGACTGTTGATACACATTATACATATGGGGGGACACAGGAGACATTTTGGATTCAGTGAGAACAGCACCATCTTTTGGCCTTTTAAATGTACTACAGCTTCTACAGCTTCTCCAGCGCTTTAGAACGGCAAAGCACGTGGCTGTCTCCTCCTGATTGGTGGAGTTGGCCCAATAGCCGTAGCGCCACCGTCCTGACATCAGGACAGTGCTCAATCTGGATCCGTTTTTTTCAGATCCGTTGTTGCAACCACTTTTTTAGAGATTTGGGCACAGAGGAAAATAGAGAGGGTTGTGTTTTCTGACTCTTGGTGAGTTCCCTGACGCACCGGGGACACATATTCATGTTTAAAAGACGTACAAAGGTGCATTTTGCATGATAGGTCCCCTTTAACATTAGACTGCTATGTTGTCATTATTCTGTCTTAACCATCAATATAGCTCCTTTCTGACTTACCTCCATGTCACCAGCACACACTCTCCCTGTCTGGTCGCCATGCTCACATTCTCTCTCTCCCTCTCTCTCTTTACTCTGAACACACCAGAGTGAACATGGAAGAAATATTATCAGTAAACAAGCTATCTGACTGGAAACAATACTCACTTTCTCACTGCTCTTAACTTACTTTTTTTCTTTTCTGAGGCTGCCCAAAAAACTGTCTAATGTCACTTCCACCCTTCCTCTTGCTCATGCTTACAGCTTGACCTCGGCGATCTGCAGTTGCTGATGTGATGAATACGGGTCAGCAGCGCTGGATATAAGTTCATTAAACATGTTTATTAGCAATTCTGAGCGTTCTAAACCCAGCACAAGCTATGATGCACACTGCAAACCTCCTGCGTGTGAGTATCTTTTAAATGCTTCTGACGATTATGAAATACTATTTCATAATAATTGTAGAATATTTATTATTTAATTAATTCTGGCACCTTTGGTATTCCATAGGTGTCTCACATCACAGTTTTAAATCTTTCCACACCCTACAAATTACAAAATAAAATAGAAATAATCCACATGAATAAATATCTATTGGATTACATCCAAAACGACACCGTCATTTTCCACATAGCTGACACTAGCCCGCCAAACCCTGGCTAACAACTGAAACCAGCTAGTCCACAGCTAGTTAGCTACTATTCCTGAAAAGTTCGGTTTTAACATCAGAACTACAAGTTACTTACACAAAGAAGCTACACGGAGGGTTCATTAACATTACCATTACGAAATAAAATAATATAGATTACTTTAGGGCTAACTAGAAAAGATAGCAGAACTGATGGAGGGCAAATTAAAACATGACTGACCTGCTTGGAGCATCAAGCTAACTGAAGGTGGACACAGACGTGCAACAGGGAAATACACCCCCGGGTACAAAATAAGGAACCAATTTACATATGAAAAGAAATATAATTTTGGTGAAGTTCACAATAACAGAAAATATAGATTTTCAAGTATACAAATAACCAAAATAAAGAAGTTATAGAATAGCAATTTTATTTTAATTTTAAAAATCAAAAAATTTAAACTTTTTTTTTTGTTGCTATTTATTGGGGGGGGACATTTTGAGTGTATCTGAATATTGGGGGGGATGTGTCCCCCCCAATGTATATGGTGAATACGGCCCTGGCTCATTATCATATTAAAAAACGCGCGTTTTTTACGCGTCAAGAACGCGCGAAAAACGCGCATATTACGCGCGAAAAAACGCGCGAAAAAACGCGCGTTTTAAACGGCCGAATAGTGGCACTTTAGGCTTTCCATACACGTGCCGCCGTCACGCGGGACCCCGTCACGCGGGACCCCGTCACGTGCTCCGTCACGTGACGCGGGACCTGTGTGTGTGGTTCTGTAACTGCGGTTCTGTAACGGCCCCTACACACGGCGGCGTGCGTTGCCGCTTGGCGGTGGGCTTGTCTTGAGCTTGGGGAGTCAACGCGAGCAGCCCAACCAACAACCAACCACATGAATGTCCCGCCCCGGACATACAAAGCAAAGCATTCATGCTACATCCATGCTGGCTAAATATACTGTCTATGCTTGCTAGCTGTCCATTCAAACGAAGTACACTGGATATAAACTCCCCAAACAAGCGAAAACCTACCAGTTTCCCCCACTTTCTTTGCCACCTCCCCCCATGCCTGGCTCCTCCGGTTTGTATCCCTGTATGTTCCCTACCGCCACGATCATTTTCTCCTCCTTTTGTTGACATATGGGAAATAACTGCGGTCTGGCTCTCCCAACATACACCCGGTTTGATTGGCTACTGCTTGTACTGTCAGATTTACATACGAGGGATTTGATTGGCTGACGCCTCCGTCGAGGCGGCAAAAGTAGAACATTGCTCTACGTTTGCAGCGAGCACCTCGAGAGAAGCTACGCTTTGCTCCCGCAATGCAGTTCGGCGAATCGTGACGTCACCCCATTCAAAGTGAATGGGCAGAAGCGTTGAAGCGGCAACGCACGCCGCCGTGTGTAGGGGCCGTAACTGCTGTCTCCGACGCTGCAGCTTCATACTATTCTTTCACACACACATACAGGTTTTGGGCCGACGGCGACACCGTACTTCCGGTAACCGCCATTTTACGCGAGGTGCAACCAGGCCGAGGTTTTAGCTGTGTTCGCCGTTGTTACTTACTTGTTAGATACAATACTTTGAAGATGGTGAAGTGGTGTAGTGCTGGGACTTGTAGAAATCATCATTCGATGACAGATAGTGATGGAAAATCCAAGTTTTCTTTCTTCAAGTTCCCCAGTCACGAAAAACAGCCAGGACGGAGGGCCCAGTAGGCGAGAGCTTGCGCTCGCGTCGATGCCATCACTCACAAGCCGTGGAAACCCAAGGACACCGTGCAATATGTGTACATCTGCTCGGCACATTTCATTTCTGGTAAGTTGAAGTTGTATTTCAGAACAACTACTATGTTTATGATTAATCTGATGTCCGCCGCTAGCCCGGACTGGACTGTTTACCTTCCTCTACAGCAGAATCATAGCATGGTAGCATAGCATCATGGTTGCTCTTATCTGTTTTTCAGGGCAGCCTTCCAAGGAGCTCGGCCATCCAGATTACATCCCGACCAAATTTGCTACGCCTGGGAAAGTACCAGCAGCTGACAAGTGCCAGAAACTGAGAAGGTTTGCGAAAAATTCATGTATACTGATGATATGCCTGGCCTAAATCGAACACTGTAATACTGTTGTGATAGATGTGAAGTATACCATTTTACAATAACATACCAGCTGTGGGTAGGTGTTAGTTATCACCCCTGGTAGGGCTGTGCAATTAATTGTATTTTATATAAATGATATATATAAATATAAATGTATCATTTATTTAATTTATGTTTGTATTGGTTTTTCAGTTAAAAAGATACTGTTCAAATTATTATTTGTTTTAAAGTTCAATAAATTGATTTTTTCTAAGTCAATGAATAAACGTATTTAATAATGGTGATATCAATTATTGACCCAAATAATCGTGATTATGATTTTTGCCATAATCGCACCACCCTAACCCCTGGTATATGTAATGTTTGTGTGTATTAGGTTCTCGAATGCTATGTCTCGTCATGGCAAGAAGATGCTTGGCAAAGCAAATGGGCCCTCAAAAAAGAAGTGCAGAGTGGCTTACGCAGTCCCTGTTGGAGTGCAGGACACATCCCTTGCATCCTCCGAACCTCCACAGCATCAACCTACTCCTGATTCGCCTCAACCGTCGACCATTTCAGTGTATCCACCTTCCGTGCCTCAACAGATGCTCTTTGATGAGATCTCTGCACTCAGGGCGGAAAGAGATGCTGCTTTTGCTGAGAGGGACCATGCTAGGGCCATCCTAAACTCTGTCCGGCTGTCTTCGAACACTGTTGCTGATAACAATGAGAAGTGTCAGTATTACACCGGACTAACTTGGCCCATTTTTCTAGCAACTTTTCAATTCTTGCTAGTTTCGTTGATATGCAAAGGTACCCCATCCATCCCCTACATTGATCAGTTTTTTTATATGATAGTAAAGTTGAAACATGGCATGAAGTTTGAGTATTTGGCAGACCAGGTAGGCATCCCTCAGAGCACGCTCATAGATCATTTTTGGAAGTGGATGGATGTAGCCTTTGTGAAACTGAAGCGTGTTGTTAGTTGGCCAGAGAGGGAGCGCATATTTTCTAATATGCCACCTGCATTCAAGGCTCTGTACCCTAGACTGACTTGTATCATAGATTGTTTTGAAGTGTTCATTGAATCTCCAGGGAACCTTAAAGCTCGTGCCCAAGTCTGGTCAAATTATAAGCGTCACACCACTATGAAGTTTCTTATTGGATGTAACCCACTTGGTGCCATTTGTTTTCTGTCTGATGCCTGGGGTGGGAGGGTGAGCGATGTGGAAATAGTACATCAAAGCGGATTCTTGACTAAATGTGACCATCACCCGGGTGACCAAGTTCTAGCGGATAGGGGGTTTACAATGAAGGAAGAGTTTGCGGGTATTACTGGTGTAGAGCTGCTCACACCAGCATTCACTAAAGGGCAGAGTCAATTACCAGCCAAAGATCTTGAATCCTCTAGGAAATTGTCATCGGTGAGAATTCATATTGAGCGTGGGATTGGCCTAATGAAAAACCGTTTTGTTATTTTGCAAGGCACTTTGCCGATTCGGCATATTAAATCTCTGAAGGATGAGGCAGATCAGGTAGACAAATCAAGTGCAGATAAGATAGTTGGGGTATGTGCAATTTTGACTAACCTTGGAGGTGGGATTGTATACAAGGAATGAATTTGTATGTGTGGTTGCTAGTTCACATGCTTACATTTAGAGTTGACCATGTTATATTTTGTATGTTGATTCTGTGATACTTTACTTAGGATTCCATCCATATTTTCTGTATTATTTTCTTTGTTCAAATATTGACCTGGTGTCTTTGTATAAGAGTTTCATGGATTTGTTTGTGTTCCATAAATAATACATGTTGCCAACAATATCGTTTCAATTGTAATTTCATCTGGGTTTATGAAGGACTACAATGATCCACAATATGAGATCACATACGAGCAGAATTAATAATCCTTCTCGGATATAAACATTTATTAAACATGAACATAACATGAACACACATTTATAAACATGGCAGAATTGGATATACGACACATACTTTGAAAAACTATACTACACATACTTTGAAAAACATGGCAGAATTGGATATACGACATACACTTTGAAAAACGTTCACTGTCGAAACGTTCACTGTCTCCTTTGTCGCTTTCTCTTGGTGTTGCTCGACTTGCAATTGTGGCAGTACCACGTTTTGGACCTAGGCTCCTTGGTAATGCCAACGCAAGCCCAGTGGAACCATTGGTGTGTACATTTGTCATCATCACACCCTAGCATGGGTACACTATCTGCGGAGCCACACGAACAATGACCCTGCTTGTTGTCATGTTCAGTTTGCTTAGTACCCAGTTCCAACTTTCTGAACAACAGCTCAGGGCGAATATGTCCGTCCCAAAATGCTGTTAAAACAGGCACAGAAGTTAGGGTGTACTCCTTGTCAGGGAAAACTGTGCATACATGACCCCCAGTGGGCAGCCACACAAGGAAGTCGCAATAGCTTGCACCAGTCACATACATTTGATGTTGCGTTTGCGTGTAGTACTGGTGTGACTCCTTGAGCTCGAGATTCTGGTCCAGACAACTGTCTTTCTCCTTGCTCATTTCTTCTACACTCATCTCACGAAATTTAAATGGGTACTTTATCTCCAACACGCCCATCCCATGACACGAGCATGCCAGCATGGCATCTGGAGAGGCAGCGAGAAAAGGCTGCTCCCTTTTGATGAGGAGTCCACAGTTGTTGACTTTGAGATCACTGTGCACTGAAGAGATGGCCCCGTCAGCATACTGCTGCCTGGCAACTTGTTCATGTTCGTTCCCCCACACAATTGCAGTCGTCTTCAAGTTTGATGGCCTGTCACAACATATGGATTTTATGAGGTTCTGTGACGGCTTTGTAGTGCTGGTGCGAAGAACAGAGTGGGAAACGGATGAGGTGATTCGACCCGCCCTCTGCTCGTACCACACCAAAGACTTGGACTGCAGCTTGGTGACATTACCAATATGCTCCACATCTTTGTGGTCAAGTTTCATAGTTTGTGTGGCAGCACTGTACACCTCATCAAGGGAATTGAAACCCTCCACACCTCTGTAAAGGGACCGCAGCCCTGGAGGGACTTTCTGTGAGGGTACAACAGCTTTCTTTGGGGCGAAGTTTGAAGAAGTCGAGCCGAAGAGGCTGAGCCCAACTGGCATGACTGGGTTGGAGGCAGCAAGAAGGGACACCAGGAAGTCTTCAAATCCATCAGAGGAGACGGGCTGGGGGTCTGCCGCGAGAATGTGTATAAATATGATACATTTTCGCGGGATCTATCAGGGGCGGGTCGTTGTAATTTACTGCGTGAACTATTACTTGGCTAATTCTCAGTAGATCGGAAATGGAAACATTTCTCACAGTCACAAGTCAGCGTAAACGACCGCGATCTCCAACGGAGCCGGTCCAGCCGGACAACCCTGCTATCCACAAGGATCCCGATGTTCACTATGAAAACCGGGAGGATTGGGACCACGAAGAACAGGTGCCCCCGCCAACTGACCCGCTGCACCCGCAGCAGCAGGACCAGCTAGCTGCTACCACGAACTGCAGTGGAACTAGCGCTGCTCCTCTCCGTGATGATCCACTGCCCTCATTTCCTCCACCCTGCTCTCTGCAGAGCTCCACTCCAGAATATACAAATTCTGCTAGTCAGTGATTCTCAGACACAGCGTCTCACCCTTTGAGCATCTCGGCAGAAATGAGCAGTCACTCCTCTCAGTTACAAATTGTCATCTTAAATTAATCAAGAATGTGTTGTATTTTCCGACATGGCGCATTGTTCGAGGCGTGCTGACAGTGAGATCTAACACGGGGAATTGTGAATGAGGAGAAGAGACCTGAGAATGAGGTGGAGGAGGAGGAGCGTCACAGAATGAGGCCAGAGAGGAGGAAAAGTGCATTATTTAGGAAATGTTGTTGGTGGGAGTTAGGGAGAGACCGCCCCTTCCAGGTGTGTGTGCGTGTGTGCGTTTTCCGGCGTGTGTCACGTGAAAGTCATGAGTGTTACACTATTGATTGGTTCTGTAAATAAAAAGAACGTTTTCGACATTGAAGGCTTGAGTGATCTTGAATAGCGGTGAACGCTACAATATGAACAGGCGCGTGCTTGTTTATTTTGAAAATTAACTAGCAACGCCGTGCTGTCATATAGCAACTGCTAAGCTACTGCAGCAAAAAAATCCTGGCGCCGCCCATGTCTATTGCCTTATTCAATATCTAGTCAACTCTAAAATACCACATATATGCAATGGCATGATAATATTATTGTGACAAGTGGGGTATTCACCTGGGGCCTATAGAGAGGCGAAGTCACGCCCATCTACTTCCGGCCCATGGGACCCCGGAAGCGAAAAATTAACATTGAATTCAATGGAGAGAGAACACGTATCTTTTGATCCCGTTTGAATTGTGCCACGAACTACACATATGATGTTTGTCAATCTTAAACAATAAGTTCCATGTCAAAAAAGTCACATTTTGTCGTAAAACTGTTGAAATATAAGACTATGAAAAATACGCGACTACAAAGACTACAAATCCCAAATCCCATTCTGGCTCGCGTAAGTGATGTCACAGGCGATAATTCTCCAAGTGGTTGCGACTCGTAATTAAAGCGAAGAAGAAGAAGAAGATCTCATAACCGATTTATTCCCTCCAATAAATAAGAGATTGCTAAAAATAAATTCACTTTTACAAGATGCATGTGTGCTTTGTACCAGGTTGTAATCACATAAGTGATCAAACCACTTGCTCGTTCTATCGCTTCCCGTCTGATGAAAGGACCAGGAGTCGCCGGATCAGACATCTCAGGTAATATACATGTTGTGCATGGAACACAGTCAAGTTAGCTACCTAGCTAGTAGCGACGAGTAGCGAGCACGTTAGTTAGCATTACATTACGTAGCCTTGTCATTTTTAGTAGCCTTACCATGAAGTTATTATTTTATTACATGAAGTAAGAGTAAGAGTAGATGGTAAGCATTTCGTGAAACATTTGAAGAGTAGCCGACTGCGCCATCCACCGGGTGCTAGGGAAGCAGTCAGGGAGAGTCGAAGGCAGGCAGGGAGCTTTGCATGACAGATTCTTCTGGACGTGTTTCATTGTGATGACAGTAAGGGTGAGTCAATCTGTTTGTCGGAAAGACAGTAGTTGAGTGATTACTGAGAGAAAATTATTAGAAGAGATAATTATTCAAAGTGTTACTGTTGTGTTACTTTAAAGTGTTGTTACTGACCTTTTTCTCTTTTATTTCCTTTCCCTCACCTGTAACTGCTGAGACCCTGAGGAACATGCACACTGACCTGCTCTGGCAACCTGATTTCCACTGTACGTAATAGTATTTGGTTATGGTATATTATTTATATACATCAAAGGCACAATGCACCCCCCAGAGACACACATGTATTGAGTGTGATATTTTGCATAGGTCAAGTGAAATCATCTTTACACACTAGAAAACTGTAGGAGCGGCAACTTGTTTTGAAATTGAATTTTTAATATCCGAAAATGAAGTTGATCTGTTTTCTTTATTCTTCTCTCTTCCCAGCTCCATCCATCACCGTGCTCTGTTCCTGCAGGTCCTGCTTGCTAATCATTATGCTCATATGTTTTCACACAATTACAAATAAAGTCAATGTATTGTATGACATGAAGTTGTGCTTCATTCGGAGTCAATAATACATTCATTCTGCCTTCATCCATTCTGCCTTCAACTGCACAATGACTGTGGACTGCACCGACATCCATTTAGCTGCCCCCAGTAAGATGAACCAAGCAAAGAGGGTCGCCATCATGCCCAAGGACATCCAGCTGCATCCGCGGAGAGAGGGCTTAGACTGACCTGAGACCAGCACACCCAAACACAACGGCTCTTTTAAGAGCCACCTACAGTTTCAAAGAGTTGCAATCCTACGTTGTTATAATGATCTAACCGGTTCATGTGTCACTTAGTTTACTGAACCGTGATGAATAAAAGAAATTAGTGAGGTAGTGGTTTACTGAAGTTACAAAGACATTACTATATGAGTAACAGGTCAGTGTAAACACAAGCTTCTGTCAATTATGGATCATTCAAACTATATACAAATAATATGTAATAAAGTTCTAAAATAAGTATTCGGTATATTCCTTGATAGCTTTTGGAGAAGGTTGTTTTTAAGTTTACTAAAAATCTATCGTTTCAACTGTTTCACTTTATAAAAAGGAACAGGTGAGTAGAGCATTATTGAGTTTCTTATTCTGTCAGTAAATTATCCAAATGAAATGTTTATCATTATTTTAGTCAACCCTAAACAAATTGATTGTACCTTTTTAATAATGACCTTACATGGTCGGCAAAGTTAAATTAACTTCAATCAAATCTGTTCTGAGAAAAAACTAATAAATGTTTAAAGATAGGAACTTGCCATCCCACTGAAGAACAGTCCGTAGAGATTTAAAGGCGTAGTTGTAGTTCAGTCCAACGTTTCATTTGGATTCATTTCGCCAACAGGCAACTATTTTCATAAAGAATATATATATTTTTCAAAGTCAACTTTATTGTCAATCTTACTCAGTTTGTGTTTATAGACAGAGAGATCAAAAAGACGTTTCCAACAATCCCAAATACGAAAAATTAAATTATACAATTTACAGATATGTAATGTATACAAATATATATATCCTATATACACCATCATGTATAATGATGGTGTATGATGTAGAAGGAAGTGTGGTAGATAACAAGTAAATATAGAGTTGCATACAATGTATGTACAGCAAAAGATGGAATAACTAAGAAGCACGCAGTATAATAATAATTACATGCAACAATTAAATAACTGCTCAGCATCTCCACCACAATCCCAATCTGCTGTGTCCTGTTTTCCTCCCCTCTGCATAACACCCATCGCACATACGGAACACAACGCAGAGTCTGAGGGTGTTAAGAGTATGTTTATTTAAATGTCCTCCTCTCTACTGGCCAACACAGGGAGCATATGCTGGGTGTAGAATTGTTCCAGGAGGAGGAGATTTCCATGCCATGCAGGGTCTTTGGGGATGAGGATGATGATCGCCTCCTTCGTGGTCCACACAACAAAGTAGCAGAGACTCCGGTCTGTGATGTGCAGCTGCCCTTGGACCTGGTGCCAGTATGGGTGATATATGACCCACCCTCCTCACGGAGACAGAAGGATGGTAACTGGACTGCCTCCGCGATGGTCATGTTCATGTCACCAAAATCCTTGAATCTACACACAGCAAATAAACTCAAATGACACATCGAGATGTAAAAGGAGATCACACATACAGTATAGAATATCCTGTATAGGCGATATAAAACTGGCCGCTTCAATCTGAAGAGCAACTAAAACAAAACACGGGAGTTTACCTTGTTCTTGTGAACACTAATGTTATCCACAGCACACACAGACCACGAAGTTCTAAAGGAGAACACTAGTTACTGAAACAAAACACGTTAGTGTACCTTGTTAGCTAATGTTAGCTAGCTGACATTAACGTTACACATTGCACTCATATTACTCACCAACATCTTGTAAAGCCGGTCCCGCTGCTCTTACAGAACCGACTAACTCCCCTTTCGTGTATGTACAGCTCTCAACGTGTCCAGACTTGTAGTCACCTCGTTTTATACTTTTATTCTCATTCTGAAAGAAACAGGTGAAATTTGCTAACGTGACGGCCATCTTTGTGATGGTGACGCGTATTGTGCGAGACGAGAGACCTGTAGTTCACTCAGCGGTTTCACACAAAAAAATGTGTAACTTCACAGTTTTACGACACATTTTAATTTTTTTGACTTGCAAAATATTTTTTTAAATTGACAAACATCATATGTGTCATTCGTGGCACAATTCAAACGGGATCAAAAGATAACCTTTCTCTCTCCATTGACTTCAATGTATAATTGTACGCTTCCGGGGTCCCATGGAGGCTCCCGGAAAGGGAGGGACTTCGCCTTTCTATACTGCGAAGCTGGTTCAACCTAACCTGGATATGTTTGAGTTAGCCGGTTGGCCTAATCCAAAACATACGCGCTCTCGCTAAACGGTACTGCGACACGGGCAGGGTTGGGAGGGTTACTTTGTAAATGTAATCAGTTACTGATTACTGATTACATGGCTCTGAAAGTAATCCAAATACAGTTACAGTTACGTGTCTTTAAAAAGTAACGTAATCAGATTACTTTTAGATTACTTTTGGATTACTTTCTTTTTCCATCTAAAATGGGTATGTTTTGGTGAACAGGAGACACAAAAAGCAAAAGGAAACTGAACGTGTTTTTACTGTTTTAATGGCTTATCAAGAGCACAACTGAAACATCACATCTGAAACGATTTAACAACATAATACACTTGTTGGGGATGCAGCTTGGGATGTGAGGAGAGTGAGTGAGGGACACGGCTTAGAAAGGGCGTGTCGCCTTCTGTCCTGCCAGTGTTGGCAGGACACAGGCCCGGACTGGCCATCGGGAGCACCGGGAGGTTTCCCGATGGCCTGGCCTGCTAAGTGGCCTGCTGGCCTGAGGATTTTTTTTATGTATGTATTGTGAACGCAATGCTGCGCAAATGTGGGTCTGACTCCGCCTCAAAGAGGGTAACTGGCTGTCTACATGACATGGCCACTTTCATACAGACCATATACTAATGCCCTCGATCGATTGGTCTCTGTGTGTCATTCAAGCTCGGGAGGGTGTGTGTGTATGTGTGGCGCAAGTGAGCAAGAGAGAGAAAGCGGGCGCACCGGTTACGTGTAGGCTATTGTTGTTGTTAGCATCTGGCGCTAGCTAGCTGCGCTAACGGATATAAAGAGCTGTTTCAACAACAAGGTGGAGGAGAGTCCTCTGCTGTCAGACTGAGAGGCTGATAACTACAGCTCAGGTGAGGTAAAGGACTCTGCTGAGTGTTAGAATAGTTAACTTAGTTCTCAGTGGGTCTCACGGTTTGGTCACCATTTATGTAAACACATATTTCCATTTGAAGGGGGACCGATTAGTAAAATATGCATGAATAATAATAAAAAAACGTTAATAGGTGAAAAAATGTAAGGTAAACTTTAAAAACTAAGCTAAAACTAGTCTTTGCTGCTGCCTCAAAGAGGAGAAGGGGGGAGAGGAGGGAGAGGAGGGAGACAGGAGAGGCTGGTTCAGGAGCACAGACACACTCACAACTATAAATGAACCAAAAACAAATAAGTTTCAATGTTTTTTCATATTGGATATGGTATGTTATTGGTTATGGTCATGTTCTTATGATTTTATGATTATTTAAATGTATACAGTTCTGTTTCATGTGGGTGTAGTCTCTTTATTTCCCCCTCAAAGTGCACCAGATTGATGCATTTAAGTCCAACATTTAAAAAAAAATCTTAACGGGAGAGCATGCCCCCGGAACCCCCTATAGGATTTGAGGTCCACCTACACTTAAAATATGTTCACATGAATAGGTTCCTAAATATATTTGCACATTTGTTTAAATAGTAACCCATCTCCATATGTTTAATTTTTGGTAGTAGATTTGGAGGGCTATCACTACGGGCAGCAACGCTGTAAATATTGACAAATAAATCCAGCAAAATGGCACAAAAAACTGGTAGTGGCCTGGCTGGGTGTATAATTCCCGGCCTGACTTATTGTCCCAGTCCGGCCCTGGCAGGACATGAATTAAAATGTCGAACTCGGACTTCATTTTAAGGACATTTCGGCCAGGGGTGTAGAGCTATATTTGTTTAAGCACCGGATTGGCAAAACAGGAGAGGAGAGTGTGTGCACCAGTCTGCCTTGATCTATGAATTCATGTCTGTGACTCTCACGGTATCTGCTGCCCGCAGCTGTTTTATAGAAGGAAAACCTGCTTCACTTCATGACATCTCTGCAGCGCCAGGAGGCAGCGGGAGGGTTAACTCAGCCTCTGAGAAGACGAGCTCGCACCGCCTTTCGCACCGCCTTCACTGTGTTTACCTTCAGAAATAATCATTAGTAAGGCTAAAGAGCGACCGCAGGCTGATGTGTTTTAACCACACACACCTCTATATACACACACGCGATTTAAACGCAGACTTTTGTTCCTCCATGTTTCGTTGTTATTGTTTCAGAGCGAGCGGACCCGCGATTTTTTTTCAAACGCTTTTTTGGCCCATCTGCGACGGTAATAGGTTTTGTGCGCTGTGATGATTCCGCTGTACCTTTAGTAATGAATATTAAATGTTGTGAGGAAATCTTTCCACCAATAATTCCAATAAGTAATCCAAAATGTATTCACTTCAGGTTTACGAAAGTAACTGTAATCAGATTACTCGTTTTTCAAATGTAACGCGAGCTGAATACAGTTACTTGATTTTTGTATTCTGATTACGTAACGCCGTTACATGTATTCCGTTACAACCCAACCCTGGACACGGGTTATCAAGTGGATCGCTCAAACCAGCCGTGTCCTATCTAGTTAGGTGCGCGTTCACATAAAAGGGGTGGTATCTGGAGTATTCGACCAATCACAGACATGGAGAAATCTAGAGCTATGTACTTCACTGCGGAGGAGCAGACAATCATTATGAGCCGCTACCAGGATTTGAAACCAATAATTCAGGCTAAAAGTAGCACACTTGTGGCTGCCAAACGGCGCAAGCAAAGTTGGCAGGATATTGCAGACTCCGTGAATGCGTAAGTAAAATACGCAGGCGCATATATATAGGCCTATATATATATATGCAACAGCGTGCAGAGCTGCACAGCTTTAAAAAGTGTAATGGATGCACGGCAGTCATGTACAAAAATAAATCCGGCCCTTCCACATTAATTAATTAATCTAGTTTATTGGATACATAGTCATTAAAATACCAAATTGATCATTGAGTGGCAGCCTTTTTTTCATTATAATATCATCGACCGAGGGTCACAAGTGGACTTTAAGACTAATATTGTTGTAATCCTTTTAATTTCTAGAACTTTTTTTAATTCAAGCTGTAGGCTACATGACATTTTGTTTTCGTTTTTCAGATGTAACCCCGGCGGGTCGAAAAGGACATGGGAACAAGTAAAAGTGAAATATAAGAACATCATTCAATCTGGTAAGTTTCCCTCTTTTGAGATATTAAAAATAGAACTACACGTTTTGTATTGCTTCAATTAGTGTGTGTTTCATAACTGTAAAGGAAAGCGGTCACATTTTTTCACACTTCTTGCAGCCAACAAGAAAAAAACCGAGCAGAGGAAGACAGGAGGGGGCCCTCCTCCAAATGAGTTCACCCCTGCCGAGGAGCTGGCCCTCAGCAGCAATGTGGGTCGGCCCTTGATGGTAGGGGTGGAAGGGGGGGTCTCTTCAAACCCTGGTGGCAGCAGCTCCCACCACCGTTTCATGGGTAAGAGTCAGGGATCTATAAATAGCTGGGATGCTATAAAACACAATGTTATATATCTATTTTTGTGGGAGTAAGTAACATGTTGGCCTATTTTATTGTTCTGCAGATGATGGGGAGAACGTGGTGTTGCTGCCCCACCCCCAAAATGAGCAACTACCTCATACAGAGGTAACGTAACCTTTGGTATGTCGCCCTATATGGTCGCTGAATATGGCTAACATAGACCATTTACATGTCTTGTTTTTTTCAGGAGGGCCTGAATGATGATGATGAGACGCTGTCTGTGTATTCGGAGAGCGCTCTGCCGGTACACTTTAGTATTTTATTACCAATGATATAGTGTTGTCACGATACCAACATTTTGGTTTCGATACCGATACCAAGTCAAGAATTGCGATTCCGATTCTTTTCTTAAAAAAAGGGAAACATGGAATATCGGCTTTAAAATTAGGAATAACAGATGATTTTAGCAGTCAGAACAACTAAAGCAGCAGTGTTACTAAGAACAGAAACGCCAAAGAGTCACATCTAATATAAATATATATAAAAGCATTTATTTTAATTGTGTAGCAGTGAGTTTAACATTTTGGCAGCACTGTTGAGCATTTTGAAAATGTATTTTCATGCCTCTGTGCAAGGCTTAGTCTTTCTATCTTTATAGCCACTGGTGTAAAGTAACTAAATTCATAAACTCAAGTACTACTTGGGTACAATTTTGAGATACTTGTACTTTATTTAAGTATTTCAATGTTTCTTTTGCTACTTTGTACTTCTAATCCACTACAGTTCAGAAATAATGGTGTACTTTTCCTCCACTACATGTATTTAATCCCTTTAGTTACTTCACAGATCTGGATGAATGATGTGAGATATAATCAAGTGTTAAATCAGACTTTAGTTCCACCTGGAGTAAATCCACCAGCTACCCTGCAGTCTACAAAGTCATTCAAACTAGCTGCACATTTACCAGCTTTGAGAACACTTTCATGATCAATCATTATAAAACATATCATATATATTATTCTGAAATGGACCAATCTGCACAATGACTACTTTTACTGTCGCTACTTTAATACTTTTACTTGAGGAACATTTTGAATGCAGTACTTTTACTGTAACAGAGTATTCCTACACTCTGGTCCTTTAGTACAAGACCTGAGCACTTCTACTTGTGTCGCTACTTTAACTATATTTTGATGATAATACTTTTGTACTTTTATTTGAGGAACATTTTGATTGCAGGATTGTTCCTACATTCTGGTACTTCTACTTTAACTCAAGTACAAGACCTGGGTATTTCTACTTTTACTCAAGTACAAGATATATAGGCTACTTATACCACCTCCGTTTATAGACTATGAAAAAAACTAATAGAAAACGAAGGCTAAAGCTAACGTTAGCAGATAGTGATGCTAGTTTGCTAGTTAAGTTTGCTCAACGATAATATTGCGACAGAAAAACGTTTCAGTGCACATCACGCTCTGCTGCTCCGACAGGAAGCTCTGCTCTGAACACCTGAACGGCCCGTTCACAGACTTCTGGCGTCTTTTTTGTCAACAAGCCGAGGCGCAGCGGCAGTTGCACTCCCACTTGCAGCCATGCTTCTCGTTTTCTCACATGCTCTGGCAGCTAGCGCGTGGCCGCGTGCAAGAGAGAGGGGAGGGACTTAGAACGTGCTTGAGAGGAGCGGGACAGCAGGCACGGCTGCAGTGCAAGGAGTGGAAGCAGAGCGCTGAACACACACGGCTCTTATTAAACGGCGTTTTTTCACGGGAGTACTTTCCCCCGTCATTCTTAAAGTACCGATACTAATGAAACGGAGGAATCGTACCGTTTTTAACGGCAGGGTATCGCGGTACCTTTCAAGTATCGGTACACTGTGCAACACTACAATGATATGAAGTTTTCAATTTGCCCTAACACAGATAGAGAGGGTGTGAACACGTTGCTTTAATTGATTCTTTCTGATTACTTGCACATGGTGGTGGGACATGGGACAAATAACTACTCTCTATTGAAAATATATTTGCTTTGCTCAATTTGTAGGAAGAAGGAACTCTTCCTCCCCCGCAGCCTGGGACCTCCAGGGCCTCCACATATAGGGCCTCCACACGACAGGTAATTAATTAAACTAAATGTAAAAGTATAGGCACGTTATAAAATGGTCAGCTTTCTTGCTGTGAGCCATGCTTGAATGTTAAAGCAACATATATGTGTTTCAGGCTGAAGTAGACTCTGTGAGGGCGCTTTACAAAAGGACCCTAGTGCAAACTGTACAGATGAATGCCCAACGCATAGAACTGAATGCCCTGCTAATAAAAAAAACGAAGTTGGAGGTGCAGACATTGGACAGAGAAAGACAGGTAATTGTGTAACATTCGATCATTTATTTTCAAGTCAAATGAAAGGTGCATAAGGTGACCTTTATGTTTTAGGATACCTAAAAGAGAAATTCCTTTTTTACAGAAAAAGTTAACCAGAAAATACATTCTTTTCTCTTTTTCCTTCAGGAATGGATGAGAAATAAATAAAAACTCTAACATAAATCACCCAAGGCCTCTCTCTCTGTGTGTTATATTTTTTTTATTGTGCAAATGTCAATGAGATGGCATCTCTGACAGCCCTGCCAGTAGGGTAGTCCAGGGTGATGGGGTCTACCACATCAGGAGGTTGGGGGTCTGCAGGAGGGGCTCTCTCCTTCCTCATTGTGGCAATGTTGTGCAGCACAACACAGGCCGTAATGATGCGGCATGCTCTTTCAGGGGCCACTCTGAGCCCCCGCAGGCAGGTGAATCTGGCCTTCAGTATGCCAAATGTCATTTCGATCTGGACCCTGGTTTTGGCATGGGCCACATTGAAACTGGTTTGTGGCCCTTCACCAGGGTCAGGATACGGGGTCATAAGGAATGGCTGGCAGGCATAACCCCTGTCCCCGAGCAGCACTCCACTGAAGAGCCCTGAAGATAAAGGAACATTTCCATAAGTATACACAAAAGGCAGTTTAAGAGGCACAAAACAATAAGAATGTACAGTTGCCATACCCTGCTCGAGTTTGTGACACAGTGAAGACTCTGCGAAGATCCTCGAGTCATGAACTGACCCAGGCCACTTTGCCACAAGGCTGGTGATTATACCCCTGTGGTCACATGTGGCCTGCAAAAGCATTTGGGGTTAAAAAGCCTACTTCCACAAAAAGAGCATCATAGTCAGTGTAGCATCAGTGTTCATTTGCAATGAGCCCATGTTGTAGATAAAGATAGTCCAAGTGTGAAACATGTAGCCTACTGTGTGAATATTTAAATCTGAGTTCCTTTAATCACCCAGACTTCAATGTGTGGTCTAGTGAATGTGCAAGATGTACCTGAATGTTGAGGCTGTGGATGGATTTGCGATTGACATAGTCGCCTTCATTTTCTCCCAGGGACGCAGAGATCGGTACGTGTGTGCAGTCGATACAGCCAAGCACCCTGGGAAACCCTATGAAATAGTAGGCTGCATTTATTATACAACGGTGTACGTCATAGGAACAACATTCACTGTAAAAATATAATCACTTACCTGCCATGCTGTAAAATCTCTCTTTGATCGTCTGCGTGGGACATGTGCCAGGAAACACAACAAAGGACTCTATGAGCCCTGTCAGAGCATGTGCGACCTTATGTATAGCACGGCAGACTGCATTTTTGCTGAGATTCTCTGCATCCCCCACGGCATACAAAAAACTGCCGGTTGCAAAGTAGCGCAACGCGATACATAAAGTCTGCGGTACTGTAAGGGCACAACTCCGATGTGTGGCATTAGCAATATATGGCTCGAGGAGCTGACACAGATAAGTCAGCCCCTCTGATGAGAACCTGTATCTTTCATACAAATACTCTTCAGGGAAAGCCAAAGGGTTTATTCTTTCCCTAAAAATCCTCTCCTGTCTGAGAGCGCCTCTCACAATCCGAGCTCCAAGCTCCACAGTGTCATCTACAAATGGTGACGCCATTTTACAGAGATTTCATTGGTCGATAGGCGGAGCTTTCATAGGCTTATCTCTTAGCCTGCAACCTAACCTGGTCCCGACCAGGTTAGCTGCTTAGCATATATTACCATGGAGATCTAGCCTGCTAAAAAGAGAACCAGCTTCGGATGACCGGAAAGCCGGAGTTTTCCCTGAATTTAGCCGGCTAAGCGAAAATCCTGCTTCGTAGTATACCCCCCTGGTGTTTCCAGAAGATACACATAGATGTTGCCAAAATCCACCGGAGGCCACTTTCGAGGGTCATTTTTCCATGAATCTGCAGGAAGTCTGTAAGGGCAATCAGACAACCCACACAGCTCTAGTTTACGCCGGTAACGACTGAGAGCACACCCCTCAAGTCCAGAGATATAATCCGAAGACATAGGCCTACAGCGATTTCTTCAGAATAGAAATAGAAATAGAAAAACGATTGCGCTCTGTTAGCTAGCTGTTTAGCTTTGCACCTCCAGCAAAATGGCGTATTTTCGCGGGTAGCTCGTGACGTCACTGTGTGTGAAAGAATAGGAGTCAGGAGGGAATTCCGTCTCGTAGCGTTTGTGCACTGTTTTGAAATGCCGCTCCTAAATTACCCTTCTTCGATAAAGCCACGCTCACATTGCAGATGAGACAGATGGACTTTGAATTGGAATAGATACAAAAATAATCATCCTCCCACTCGGAGTGAAAATTATATATGTTTTGCTTCTGCCATGATTGCGGTCTTGGGTGTGTGCGGACTGTCTGGTGTTGACATGGTGTTGACACGGACAACGTTAGCGAACTAGTGCACTGCCCAGAGCCATTTAATAGAAGAGTTACGACATCTCCGTTCACTCCAATGGACCACTTTTTTACAGCAATGGCGGATCGTGGAGCCTCTCAATCGTTCCCCGGAAGTTAGCGCCAAGGCTGGCAGAGCTGTGGAGTTGCAGCATAATAGACCGTTCGTGACGGACTTTTAAAGGTAAGAAGAAGTTTAAAGATTTATATTATCAGTACATCTGATTCAAATGAACATGTGTATTAAACAACCCTGTCTCCTAAAAATTACGTTCCCACAGAACTAAACTGCATTCTCAATTACGTTTAGCTAGAAAGGTATTTTCTCCCACGTTACGTTAGTTATGAACGTATTTCAAATACGTTTATTTTCTACATATCTTCTAGAAACGTATTTTCTCCCACGTTACGTTTGTTATGAACGTATCTCAAATACGTTTATTTTCTACATATCTTCTAGAAGCATATTTTCTTCCACGTTACGTTAGTTATGAATGTAACTTAAATACGTTTATTTTCTACATATCTTTGCCATTTATTGTCTTGCTTATAATAATGATAATTAGTTATTTATAAATATCATTTTAGAGCACACCTTTGAAATCGACAATCGGGCTCGATATATGGTTAAATTAAAATCAGTAGGCGAGGCTGTAATTTCGCCAGCTGTTACTCTCATGAGCGAGGCAGAACATAATAGTTTTAACATGCCAAAAAGCTGCTGTGTCGTTTATTGCACCTCAAACATTAAAACAAATCCAGAGTTACGTGTTTCTGTACTTCCTCTAAGAAGAAAGGACAGTATCAGAAGAGCTCTGTGACTTCAGGCTTGATCGCCGTTCAAATGACAGCGCTGGTTTCCCCAAAAGTGGGCAGGGCTGTAAAGTGAAGTAGATTTACTCTCATCTATTATTTAAAACCATTCTATTTATTCTAACGTATTACATGCCAGTGTTTTATCTTTTTATTTATTTGTTTTTATTTTAAATCGTATAATGTCGGACTTTTTTTGTCGTCTTTGAGGAAAAGAAATGGGGCTCAGAGCCTCAAAATACTGAAATCTGTATTTTTTTAAATCTTTTCCTTCTAATTTATTATTCTTTTCTTTTTAACACACTGTTATTTACTCAACAATAACACACAATTATCCTTGTTTTTATTTATTCATTTAATTCTATAATCTTGGGCTTTTTAGCCGTAAATAAAGTCACCGGAAACAGACGGGACATTTTGAGCGATACACACCACAAACCCACTAAACTGATTACCCAAGATCCTCAGCTTGAAGCTTGTTGATTGGATGTTTTAGCCGCAATGCACGCTGGGATATGGTGTTGATATGATATGGAGATATGATATCCGACAACGAAAAATAAAATAATACCTAATTCAGAGTGTGCTTGCTTTTCTCTTTGGAAGTCATCACATAACGGCATTGTAATACACGGTTCGGCTGCATTAAATATTACACATCTGCCGTAATTCTTTATTTATAGAGAGAGACAAACAGGAGAACTGCTGCCAAAACTGAATACTTGACGTGGATCATAAATATATCAACAATTAAACAACATCTTCAATTTCTTTTCACAAAATACGTCTCCTTGCAGTATCAATAGTAATTCGGCTGACTTTTATATTTGATCCAATTGGTATATTGGTTATATTTACACCATAACGGTGCACAGCTGATAAAAAAGGACTTGTAGTTTTTAAAGATATTACTGATTTTCTTTGAATATAAGAATCTAAATACTGAGTTGAGAGAATAGTCAGGGGATTTGGGTGATGGGAGACACATCTATGGAATCACAATTTCAATAGCTTACTATTAAATGAAGGATAGCCTATGCCTTTCTGTCTGTGATGTTTTACAAATCAGATATTAATGTGAAGAAGTAAAACAAGAGAAATAGTATAGCAATATCCTGTAAAATTATGTAAAAACATGAATAAAATTACACATCTTCAGATGTTATACATAATACAAAGTTATTATTAGTATGCTGTGTGTACCTTGTGTGCACCGCCTAGTGGTTAAAGCATGTTATTGAATTATTTTTGTTGAATAATCTTATTTGATCAAAACAATATTAAGAGTACATACTTTCATAGGGGGAAAGTAGAAGGTCAATGATAGAAATATAGAATATAAAAAGTCAAGAAGATACTAAGTGATCTCTACAATAAAACAGTTTAGTGCTGGATGTTCAAAGATATTAATAGGAGGATGTGCAAAACAGAAAAACGAATTAACCTTTATTAACACATTAAAAAATACTTTAGGTTAAGGTCTTCTTTTAAACAAGAAAAAAGCTCTGGGGGTATCCATCTACAGATGAATATTAAGCCTGACAAAGTACTTAACGTCTAAAATATTGCTTTCCTGCAATGTTAACTATGTTGAAACACTTATTTTAAATGATATTATACACATTAATTATACTCTTATGTATGTAGATAGAATAAGAAATGTGCAGAATATGACAGTTTAATGGTGGAGGTATACAGTACACACATATTGATAGATGTCTGTTGAGGAACCTGCGACCCAAGTTGTGTATAAGATCAATACACCTTAGAAAACCTTGAAATCTTGAAAGGGATATGCAAAATAGCCATTATACAGTTTTTAATTAACTATTAGTAGAGAATAACGAGTAATGAATATACTTTATAAAGATCTGCAGATAAATGTTTAGTCTTCTCAAGCACCAACTATCAAATATCTCTCCTGATTGTTGGCACTTGACAATCACCTTCCCTGAATTGTATTCAGGTGTAACTAAAGTCTGCTTTAAGGGTTGTTTAAATTCCACATCATTAATCAGAATCTGCAAAGTAACTAAACTAAATGTAGTGGAGTAAAAATACCAGGTTAACCTCTGAATTGTAGTGGAGTAGAATAACAAAGTAACAATGAGCTGTCGTGTGGGTATATATTAATGCTGCCCATTATGGATACAAGCGATTTTCACCCATTTAGTAATTACATGTTTTAAATGTGTACACACCAATGTGTTTCCTATCGCCTAAACCTCCAGGGCTGTACACAGTTTAATACTGTCAACTTCTACATTTGGGGAAAAACGTCTTTTAAAACTACAATTCCCAGTAGAGACGTGCCATAGAGAACATGTTGCGAAACACAATAGCCAGCATGTGTAGTTCTGGTGGGGCGTTCGAGTCCAGTTTTGAATAGTCTGCCGTGGTTTCGTTCCATTTCAAAGAGCTTGACGCTCGGCGTAACCTTGGCGCAACATCACGGGGTTTGTCAACGGACTGTAGTCCCAAACGATAGCTGGGGATTATGGGTAGTGTAGTGTCTTGGGCCATCCTAAATCTCGAAATGTCCCGTCTGTTTCTGGTGACTTTATTTACGGCTAAAAAGCATGCTAAAATGCCCAAGATTATAGAATTAAACGAATAAATAAAAACAAGGATAATTGTGTGCTATTGTTGAGTAAATAACAGTGTGTTATTTAGAAAAGAATAACAAATTAGAAGGAAGAGATTTTAAAAAATACAGATTTCAGTATTTTGAATCTCTAAACCCCATTTCTTTTCCTCAAAGACGACAAAAAAAGTCCGACATTATACGATTTAAAATAAAAACAAATAAATAAAAAGATAAAACACTGGCATGTAATACGTTAGAATAAATAGAATGGTTTTGAATAATAGATGACAGTAAAATCTACTTCACTTTACAGCCCCGCCCACTTTTGGGGAAACCAACGCTGTCATTTGAACGGCGATCAAGCCTGAAGCCACAGAGCTCTTCTGTTACTGTCCTTTCTTCTTAGAGGAAGTACAGAAACATGTAACTCTGGATTTGTTTTAATGTTTGAGGTGCAATGAACGACACAGCAGCTTTTTGGCATGTTAAAAATGTTCTGCCTCGCACATGAGAGTAACAGCTGGCGAAATTACAGCCTCGCCTACTGATTTTAATGTAACCATATATCGAGCCCGATTGTCGATTTCAAAGGTGTGCTCTAAAATGATATTTATAAATGGCTATTATCATTCCACAGTGGCAAAGCCCCGGGGGTGGATGAGATCCGCCCGGAAATGCTGAAGGCTCTGGGTGTTGAGGGACTGTCATGGTTGACACGTCTCATCAACGTTGCGTGGAAGTCGGAAACAGTACCGAAGGAGTGGCAGACCGGGGTGGTGGTCCCCCTTTTCAAAAAGGGGGATCAGAGGGTGTGTGCCAATTACAGAGGCATCACACTACTCAGCCTCCCCGGGAAAGTTTACTCCAAGGTACTCGAAAGGAGGGTCAGGCCGATTGTCGAACCTCAGATTGAGGAGGAACAATGCGGATTCCGTCCTGGTCGTGGAACGACGGATCAGCTTTTCACTCTCGCAAGGATCCTGGAGGGGGCCTGGGAGTACGCTTATCCGGTCTACATGTGTTTTGTAGACTTGGAGAAGGCGTATGACCGGGTTCCCAGGGAGTTACTGTGGGAGGTGCTGCGGGAGTATGGGGTGAGGGGGTCTCTACTCAGGGCCATCCAATCTCTGTACTCCCAAAGCGAGAGCTGTGTCCGGGTCCTCGGTAGTAAGTCGGACCCATTTCCGGTGAGGGTTGGCCTCCGCCAGGGCTGCGCTTTGTCACCAATCCTGTTTGTAATATACATGGATCGGATTTCGAGGCGTAGTCGTGGGGGGGGGGGTCTGCAGTTCGGTGGACTAAGGATTGCACCACTGCTTTTTGCAGATGATGTGGTTCTGATGGCTTCATCGGTCTGCGACCTTCAGCACTCACTGGATCGGTTCGCAACCGAGTGTGAAGCGGCTGGGATGAGGATCAGCACCTCCAAATCTGAGGCCATGGTTCTCAGCAGGAAACCGATGGACTGTCCACTCCAAGTAGGGAATGAGTCCTTACCCCAAGTGAAGGAGTTCAAGTATCTCGGGGTCTTGTTCTCGAGTGAGGGATCAATGGAGCGTGAGATGGGCCGGAGAATCGGAGCAGCGGGAGCGGTACTGCAGTCGCTTTACCGCACCGTTGTGACGAAAAGGGAGCTGATCCGGAAGGCAAAGCTCTCTGTCTACCGGGCCATTTTCGTTCCTACCCTCACCTATGGTCATGAAGGATGGGTCATGACCGAAAGAACGAGATCGCGGATACAAGCGGCCGAGATGGGTTTCCTCCGCCGGGTGGCTGGTGTCTCCCTTAGAGATAAGGTGAGAAGTTCGGTCATCAGGGAGGGACTCGGAGTTGAGCCGCTCCTCCTTCGCGTCGAAAGAAGCCAGTTGAGGTGGTTCGGGCACCTAGTTAGGATGCCACCTGGGCGCCTCCCTAGGGAGGTGTTCCAGGCACGTCCAGCTGGGAAGAGACCAAGGGGTAGACCTAGGACCAGGTGGAGGGATTATATCTCTTCGCTGGCCTGGGAGCGCCTTGGGATCCCCCAGTCAGAGATGGTTGATGTCGCCAGGGAAAAGAAAGTTTGGGGCTCTCTGCTGGAACTGCTACCCCCGCGACCCGACCACGGATAAGCGGGAGAAGATGGATGGATGGATGGATGGACTATTATCATTATTATAAGCAAGACAATAAATGGCAAAGATATGTAGAAAATAAACGTATTTCAGATACGTTCATAAGGAACGTAACCTGGGAGAAAACATGTTTCTAGAAGATATGTAGAAAATAAACGTATTTGAGATACGTTCATAACAAACGTAACGTGGGAGTAAATACGTTTCTAGCTAAACGTAATTGAGAATGCAGTTTAGTTCTGTGGGAACGTAATTTTTAGGAGACAGGGTTGGTATTAAAGGATGTCAATGGATTATCCCTACATTAAAACTGCGGTCACAGAAGTGCACGCAGTTGTGGGCGGGCCTTCGCGTCCGAGCGCCTGTAGGGGAGGGTCGCCGGTCGTCCCGGCGTCAAGCAGATGCGCGCGTGTCCTCCGAAATGAGCCGTTCGTAATTTCTGAAACGTACGCGTCCCGGACTCCCAGGTCTTCCGGCAGCGACCGGGAAACGTATGTGGGCTCGCCGCCTCGAAGGAAAACACATTTCTGTAACAAATTACCATAACTTCACTTCTAAAAGGTTTATATGAATACTTGTTTTTATCAAAGCAAGGTTACATCTGTGAGTTGGATGTAGAAGTGTCAGAATCAATATAGATTGTTCTGTGTCAGAGTAAATTCAGATGGAACATAGCAAAAAAATGTAAATTCCTGTCTCCGCCTAAAGAAAACCCATTACTTACAGTGAAGACCAAACTTGAATGATGGGTTAGTAGCCTAAAAGCTTTAGGAATCCAACGTATAACATAATAAATACCCTGTATCAAGATTTAGGCAAAACAAGTGACATTTGACCTTTTTAGAGAGGTTTATGAACATAAAGTCCAGGCGGAATAAGCTTTGGGCACATTTGGGCACATTTGACCTTTTTCAGGTACCAGACTATAAAAATCATTGTATTACATTGAATCATCACTATAGGTATTCATTCCACCCAAAACAAAAAAATATATTTGTTTTTATGTGTGAGTGTGTGTACTAGCTGTGTGTAGGTGTAGCTGTGTGGGTATGTGTAGGTGTGTGTGGATGTGTGTGTATGTAACTGTACCAACGTTACACACATTGTGTGTAAGTGTACTTGCACAATAAAAAAAACGGAAACATAAGTGACATTTGACTCCAACTGGGGCAGAACACACTATAGGCATGTAAAAACAAACATTTTACCAATGTACTATACAATAAAATCACACTAGGTATATAAAAACAACAAGTAATTTTTTTTAAATAAACACTCGCAAAACGTTATACCTACCTGAACAGAGGGACCTGGCACTTCCTGCAGTACACAGGTGTCTTCACCCTTTTGAGTCCAGCATCTAGGCACCTCCTGCAGTTCTTCCTGACCTTGGTGGCATCTTCCCCATAATACTCGGGCATGCATGTGAGTGGTGGAGGAGGGGGTGGAGGTGGAGGGGGTGGTGGAGGTGCAGGGCCTTCAGCAGGGCCTTCAGCAAACTCCAACAATTCTGCAGCAAGCTACTCCCTGAAAGTCTTCTGGGTGTGAGGCTTTGTCCTGCTGGGGTCACACCCCATCTAACAAATGTGGAAAAACAAAGAGATTCGATTAATTCACTGGCTTCTACTTATAGGATAATATTGGACTATAAATGAATAATATGACACCAAATAAATAAGTAAACACATGTATATATTCATTCACTGGCCATTCATTTAGAAAATGTAACTCCACAAAGACAAGTAACACTATTTAGCATTTTGGCTAATCATTCCTGTTGGCTAAGCTAACACTAGGTGCATTCACATTGCGGTACTTTTCCCACAAAGGTTCATGCGAACTTAGTTCATGCAAACTCTTTAGTTCACATGAACTAAGTAGAGATCGCGTTCACACCGGAAAAAGTCCCTGGGGGTGGATTAGGCAAATGAAGCCGCTGACGTCACTTCTTCTTCTTCCGCTTTGGGTTTACTGGCAGGCCGCAAACCACTTCACGGCGTATACTGCCGCCAGGGGCGCCGCCAGGGATTTTGGGCCCCATGAAAATATATCACATTGGGGCCCACCACCAGGCACAGGCCACTTTGTTTATAAATTACCTCGAGGGCCATACGAAACGGTCTAGCGGTCCGTATACGGCCCCGGGGCCGGAGGTTCCCCACCCCTGCTTTAATATAATAACATTAGTATTAATATCATAACCAAAATGTTGGTGATTAACATTTTGTTTACCTAATACAGACTGATAACTCAATGCTTCAAACTGTCCATCATCCTAAATAGACTAAAAGCAGTTTTTTGTTTTATATAGATCATTGGCTATGTGGGAAAATACTGTTTGAAATGTATAATTTAAATTAGATGTTAGCTTTTTGTTATATATATATATATATATATATATATTTTGTATTTCAGTCTCCCTTCAGATATGTTAAGTGGCATGTCATTCAACACAATGCTGCTCACCTCCTTCAGTTGGGAGAAAAGCTGATTCAGGTTCAGCCTTATGGGGGGACAGGGCTGCTGAGCCTGGAGATGGATCTGTTGGTCCTGGAGGGACAACTGATTTAGTATGAATAGGCGCTAAAAATGTGCCTGCATGTATTAAAGGTAGGTAGGTAAGAATGGAGAAACCAGCTCGAGTGAGCTAGAATTTGAAAGTACACAACCGAAAAAAAAAACTGCCCCTTCCTTCAGACTTCCTTACAGAGCCCCTCCTCCAACACACACGAACGCGCACATGAATAATGAGGGCACGAGATCAGTTTGTGCACAGATAGAAGGCTGACAGGCAGGTAGACCATCTAGTTATTTTAGCCGGGCCAGCTCAGATGATTGGTCGTACTTTTTACAGCGCCACAGCTTCCACAGATGACATTTTTGTATGTATTTATTGTCAAAGCATTTCATATATTCATTGCTATCGGGATGTTAAGAATATAACAAAAAGTGTTTCTGAAGTGAATTACCTACCATACCTTTAAATGTCAGCTAAAAGAGCAGTGAAATGAAAGACCTCTGAATTTTCTGTAAAGATATTAACAGTACTTAAAGGTCATGGCCATTTCCACTGATCATAATTCCATTGTTGAGGTCTACTAGAATAGATTTATACTGTGCAATTTGTCAAACTCACATTGGTTTCGCATACAGCATCTCCGTAAAGTATGTGTATTCACTCTCTCCACTAAACGGCTCGTTGCAGCTCTTGCCCCCCCCCCTCGCTGTGAGCCCAGTGTGCTCCGATTGGTCGGGACCAGTCGGGACGTTGTGAATCGCGCTGAGCTCCGTGGAGGTGTGATTTCCTTGTAAAAACAATAAGTGTGGCTTGATATTGAGTAAGAAAAAGGTTGATAAACACTGTGAGAATGGGTCTGCAGAGAGAATTTCGTCGCGATCCCAACTGTCTGTTATCAGCCTGCAGCCAGGGAGGAGAAATCAGCAGAGCTGCCTGCACTGAGTGTGTGAGGAAGTCCGTGGATTGGTCAATTTTGACCAATCAGCGGGGGCTTAACGTAGGTAAAAATACCTCCGGAGGTAACGGAGGTAAAAATACCTCCCCAAAACGCCTCGTTGTTAGAGTTTTACTCACTACATGGTGTACTTTGAGGGTTTTGACTCAGCACACCATTTACATGCATAAAAACTAGGGATGTCCCGATCACCTTTTTTTGCTCCCGATCCGATTCCGATCATTTGATTTTGACAAATGTTAGTGAATTATAGAGCCCTGAAGGCAGGAGAGACTGAAAAGAGTCAAGGGAAGCTTATAAAAGTTAACAGCATTTAATTACACAAAAGATGCGGTGGTGTACAAAATGAAATGTGCGAGTGGAGGCTTTCTCCCCATGCGTCTGGTCAGTCCGGAGGAAGAGGTCAATCCTTGGCTTGCTCTTCCTGTTGTCATCTGAGGTCTTCTCCTATTGGCCGGCGTCGTCGGGGGGCAGGTCCAATGCAATTCCTGCCTTTTTCTGTTGTTAAATTACATCATTCTGGTGTCTGTGGTTATTTAAACATTCCCTGATAAACGTTATTCAGCAGTAATAAATGAGTGCTAACCCCAGTGTACAACACCACATTTCATTTCACCTTTGATTCACGGTTTGAAAATGCAGCATTTCGCCACATGTTAATGCTAACCGGAAGTGAAGCATTTTCAGAATAAAAGTATTAAGTTAATAGTTAGTGAACTTCAGGTTTTTCAGAATAAAACTGATTTAAATTAAATAGTGTATTTAATTCAAATTACGCCATATCAACATTGATTTTAATTTCTAACAATCCCTCCTTACATACCCTTTAAGGTATGTACATAATATTGAAATCAATGAGTTCTTCATCCGAACATTGCATGGTACATAACTCATAAAAGTAAAAAAAAAATACAAATAAGAATACATATTCATCATAACTATGAAGTTTTTCATTTGTGCATAACTTCTAGCTTAAACCTTTAATGTTACTTCGTAAAATAGCAGCAATTAGCTTGGTATGGAAAACGTCGAACTCCCTCCTTTCACATCATAAATCATCTTCTTACTGTATCTGGTGTAAAAGCACTTGTTCTTTTACAAAGTATAAGAAGGATTACACTATCTGAAAATAGCTAAATATTACTCTTTATTTACTTCTACTGTGTCTCTGGTGTAATTTCTGAATCTCTGCTGGTTCTAGTAGATATAGTTCTCCCCATCCACATTCTTGTTGGTTGTGGGACAGAGGAATAATAATTCAAACCTGCTGATATTTGAATCTTACTACTGGGCATATGTTACAAACAAAAAACATCTTCATGGTGAACTAAATAAAATCCTTGTAATCTTTCTCAAATCTAAATATAACAATGAACTATTCCTGTTTGTGGTAAAGACACACACTAACGTTATGTAATACAATTTCATTATGGATTCAAAAACAACTAAAGTCATGATGCTGTCAGAGTGAATGATTTCCTGAGTGTATCTGTCCTGTAAGGTACGTCATGCTCTGCTTGGATCGTGTGCAGAAATCCCATCGATTGCACCTGGCAATACGGCTACCACCTGTCTATTATCAAGCTGAAAAATTAATACAGAACTCCAACATACTGTCATCAAATGTCTTTCTATTATGAATTTAAATTAAATGTATATCCCCATAATGAACTAAACAATACAGTCTATGGCTTTTACTTCTAATTCTTTAACAGGCTAGTTACAAGATGTTGTCTAAATTAAATTCGGTCTCATTACCTTACTATGTTTTAGCTTAACTGTAATATGTTCTTTCTACATTTCAAACCTCAGTTACTCTAATACCTGTTAAAATATTACAAAATTGTTTCATTATCACAGGTCAACTTCTTCAGTATTCCATTCTGGAATTACATCTCTCACAGTAGCCCCTTGGCCACTGATTCTGCATCTGTGTTACCTGTTATAACTCAATCAATATTAGAAACATTTCAACATTCATCAAACAGTATCTTATCCCCAGATATGGAGCAGGTTCATTCTAAAACTATCATTCAATGCTCAGTTTGAACATCTGGGTTGGGGCGGTAGGTTTCTGTCAATCCTTACAAATTTAAATTGTGAATTTTACAGCCATGTTGACATTATACATTATACATTATACACACTCCCCCCTTTTTACACATGAACTCATGTGTAACAAAACCCTGTAATGGGGAGGGGAAAAAAACTGTCAGGTAAATATTGGTTAGGGACTTAACGAACATTATTTACAATTTTACATCCATTATCATCATTTCCACATTAAACACTTCAGTGAAAAGAAGTGTTTCTCTCCGTCCTTCAGATTTTAGTTTGAGTTTTACATTTGCAAACCGCCAACTCCTGTGGGAGTAAAATATCAAGTAGATTAGAAACGGGTCACATGTGCGGTTTCCCTTTTTGTGGATTTTTTAGGAAACCTGTCATTTCCCTTGGAGCTCCAAAATAATATGTTAGTCCAAAAACATGCTTGGTTAGTTATTGTTTTAGAATCATGCAGTTACACTGATCACATGCCGGCATTCATTCACACTCACACCGTCTGGTTGTCAAGTCAGGTTTGGTCAGGTACACCCCAGAGTCAGTCATGGACAGTGCTTTTGTCACACTGTCAGTCAGGGTCAAAGGTCATTTGGTCTCTGTCTTTTGGCCATGTCGTGCTCTGCAGAGTCTTTTCAGAGGTAATTCAGCATAGGTGGGTACCCTTTATCTACAAAAATATATCATATGCGGAGCGCCATTCCTTATTCATTCACGATTTCAACTATGATTTTCAAGATGGTTCTAACTTTTCATTGGGACTTCTGCCTCCCACCTCTCCTGAAACTTGGTACAAAACTCACTTCCTTAGAGTACTACTACTACTGCAATTCATTTACACCTAATTAGTATTAAAATGTCTAATAGATATATTTCAGAAACTTGTGTAGATCACTATTATCTTGTGTCAAAACATTACTAGGATCTGTGTACCTCTCTGAAGAACCAGCACCTTACCGTGGTAGAGAGGTTTGTGTGCCCTGATGAACCTGGGGGCTGTGTTGTCTGGAACCTTGTGTTCCTGGTAGGGTCTCCCATGGCAAATTGGTCTCAGGCAAGGGGCCAGACTAAGATTGGTTCAAAAGACCTCATGAAAGGAAAAACAAGAAGTGAGGATACCCGGCCCGGAGGAAGCCCGGGGTCCCCTTCTGGAGCCAGGCCCAGAAGGAGGACTCGTCGGCGAGCGTCTGGTGGCCGGGCTTGCCACGGAGCCCGGCCGGGCCCAGCCCGAAAAGGCAACGTGGGCAACACCTCCGCTTCTCTGTCCCGCGGGCCCACCACCTACGGGAAACATCGATGGGGTCGGGTGCGCTGCCAGACGGGTGGCAGTGAAAGCGGAGGGTCTCGACGGACCAGACCCGGGCGGCAGAAGCTGGCTTTGGGGACGTGGAACGTCACCTCTCTGGGGGGGAAGGAGCCGGAGCTTGTGCGGGAGGTGGAGCGGTACCAGTTGGATCTGGTTGGACTCACCTCTACGCACAGCGTCGGCTCTGGAACCTTACTTCTGGATAGGGGTTGGACTCTATTCTTCTCCGGAGTTGCTCAAGGTGTGAGGCGCCGGGCGGGTGTGGGGATACTCACAAGTCCCCGGTTAGGTGCTTCGTTGTTGGAGTTTACCCCAGTGGAGGAGAGGGTCGCCTCCCTACGCCTGCGGGTTATGGGGGGGAAAACTCTGACTGTTGTGTGTGCTTATGCACCCAACAGCAGTTCAGAGTATTCGGCCTTCTTGGAGACCCTGGAAAGAGTCCTGTATGGGGCTCCTGAAGGGGACTCCTTAGTCTTGCTGGGAGACTTCAACGCACATGTGGGCAATGATGGAGACACTTGGAGGGGCGTGATTGGGAGGAACGGCCCCCCTGATCTGAACCGGAGTGGTGGTTTGTTACTGGACTTCTGTGCTAGTCATGGATTGGCCATAACAAACACCATGTTCGAACATAAGGATGCTCATAAGTGTACGTGGTACCAGAGCACCCTAGGCAGAAGGTCCATGATCGATTTCGTTATCGTATCATCGGACCTGAGGCCGTATGTTTTGGACACTCGGGTAAAGAGAGGGGCGGAGTTGTCAACTGATCACCATCTGGTGGTGAGTTGGGTCGAGTGGCGGGGGAAGCCTCTGGATAGACCTGGTAAGCCCAAACGTGTAGTTCGGGTGAACTGGGAACGTCTGGAGGAGGCCCAAGTTCAGGAGGCCTTCAACTCACACCTCCGGTGGAGCTTTTCGGGCATTCCTGTGGAGGTTGGGGACATTGAACCAGAGTGGTCGGTGTTCAAAGCCTCTATTGCCGAAGCCGCGGTGGGGAGCTGTGGTCTCAAGGTCTTAGGTGCCTCAAGGGGCGGTAACCCTCGAACCTCCTGGTGGACACCGGTGGTCAGGGAAGCCGTCCGACTGAAGAAGGAGGCCTTCAGGGATTTGTTATCCCGGGGGACTCCCGAAGCAGTTGCAAGGTACCGACAGGCCCGAAGGGCAGCAGCCTCATCCGTGGCCGAGGCAAAGCAGCGGGTGTGGGAGAAGTTCGGAGAAGACATGGAGAAGGACTTTCGGGCGGCACCAAAGTTGTTCTGGAAAACTGTCCGACACCTCAGGAGGGGGAAGCAGGGAACCATCCAAGCTGTGTACAGTAAGGATGGGACGTTGTTGACCTCAACTGATGGAGTGTTGGGACGTTGGAAGGAACACTTTGAGGAACTCCTGAACCCGACAACTCCGCCCTCTATGTTAGAGGCAGAGCTGGAGTATGACGGGGGATCAACGCCAATCTCCCGGGGGGAGGTCACTGAGGTCGTCAAACAACTCCACAGTGGCAAAGCCCCGGGGGTGGATGAGATCCGCCCGGAAATGCTGAAGGCTCTGGGTGTTGAGGGACTGTCATGGTTGACACGTCTCATCAACGTTGCGTGGAAGTCGGAAATGGTACCGAAGGAGTGGCAGACCGGGGTGGTGGTCCCCCTTTTCAAAAAGGGGGATCAGAGGGTGTGTGCCAATTACAGAGGCATCACACTACTCAGCCTCCCCGGGAAAGTTTACTCCAAGGTACTCGAAAGGAGGGTCAGGCCGATTGTCGAACCTCAGATTGAGGAGGAACAATGCGGATTCCGTCCTGGTCGTGGAACGACGGATCAGCTTTTTACTCTCGCAAGGATCCTGGAGGGGGCCTGGGAGTACGCTTATCCGGTCTACATGTGTTTTGTAGACTTGGAGAAGGCGTATGACCGGGTTCCCAGGGAGTTACTGTGGGAGGTGCTGCGGGAGTATGGGGTGAGGGGGTCTCTACTCAGGGCCATCCAATCTCTGTACTCCCAAAGCGAGAGCTGTGTCCGGGTCCTCGGCAGTAAGTCGGACCCATTTCCGGTGAGGGTTGGCCTCCGCCAGGGCTGCGCTTTGTCACCAATCCTGTTTGTAATATACATGGATCGGATTTCGAGGCGTAGTCGTGGGGGGGGGGGTCTGCAGTTCGGTGGACTAAGGATTGCACCACTGCTTTTTGCAGATGATGTGGTTCTGATGGCTTCATCGGTCTGCGACCTTCAGCACTCACTGGATCGGTTCGCAACCGAGTGTGAAGCGGCTGGGATGAGGATCAGCACCTCCAAATCTGAGGCCATGGTTCTCAGCAGGAAACCGATGGACTGTCCACTCCAAGTAGGGAATGAGTCCTTACCCCAAGTGAAGGAGTTCAAGTATCTCGGGGTCTTGTTCTCGAGTGAGGGATCAATGGAGCGTGAGATGGGCCGGAGAATTGGAGCAGCGGGAGCGGTATTGCAGTCGCTTTACCGCACCGTTGTGACGAAAAGGGAGCTGAGCCGGAAGGCAAAGCTCTCTGTCTACCGGGCCATTTTCGTTCCTACCCTCACCTATGGTCATGAAGGATGGGTCATGACCGAAAGAACGAGATCGCGGATACAAGCGGCCGAGATGGGTTTCCTCCGCCGGGTGGCTGGTGTCTCCCTTAGAGATAAGGTGAGAAGTTCGGTCATCAGGGAGGGACTCGGAGTTGAGCCGCTCCTCCTTCGCGTCGAAAGAAGCCAGTTGAGGTGGTTCGGGCACCTAGTTAGGATGCCACCTGGGCGCCTCCCTAGGGAGGTGTTCCAGGCACGTCCAGCTGGGAAGAGACCAAGGGGTAGACCTAGGACCAGGTGGAGGGATTATATCTCTTCGCTGGCCTGGGAGCGCCTTGGGATCCCCCAGTCAGAGCTGGTTGATGTCGCCAGGGAAAAGAAAGTTTGGGGCTCTCTGCTGGAACTGCTACCCCCGCGACCCGACCACGGATAAGCGGGAGAAGATGGATGGATGGATGGATGTGTAGCTCTGCTATGCATTTCATAGCTCATCTTCAATTCTGGTCCACCTAAAAATCAATGTTAAACTCTTTAGCAGTGTGTGGAACCTTGGGTGTCCGAACATGCAACAATTACTCCCTCCTTTATCAAGGATTTAAAAACAGAAGTCATTTCATATTTCCATCTTAAAGCCCTCCTTTGGTAATAATTATGCCACAATGGTGAAATCAACTCTTTAGATTGGAATTCTATATCTGGCTTGGCACTAGCTCTCCCTTTAACATTATCCATTCAAATAAAGATTTGTCTTATAGAGTGGTTCCTAAAACTATCCCTTTAATGGTGATCAATATTGTAACAAATGAGATCACTACTTTATTCACACGTGAATAAAAATCTCTTAAAGAATATGTTGTTAACATGATGAAAAGATTGAAGAATATGGTTCTACTCTGTCATGTCTCCCCCTTTATCCCACAGTGTGTTTTAGGATGATTTTCTCATTTTACTTTAATAGTTTCCTCTTGACTGCTATTTTTATTTATCAAGTCTAATTCATGGTTAATAATAATTGTTGTCTTTACGTATTTATGAAGTTAATTCAAGTTCTTTAAATGTGCGTTTTGTGAATAAGTGTGTTTATGTGTAAACTCACTCATTCCCGTTCTCCTTTTCTCCTCCCCTGGTTTTCTCAAGCCGTGACCCCGGCCTCCTCACTTCTAATCGACCATGCCAACTCCTCTGATTCTGTCTTCTCTTCAGTCCATCCGCTGTAACTCTTTTAGGCAGCCATTGGCCCAGTTACATCTGCAGCCCCCATCATGCCACTGTTCTTGCACTGCTTTGCATTTCATCTCCTCCTTTACAGTCTCTCTGCTGTTTTTATGAAGGGCGGATTCTGCTCTCATGTCCCACACTTTGCTCTTGTGCCAAATCTCGTGGCTCAGCTTGGAACTTCATGCCCTGCCTGAGGGACTGATGAGCGTAGATCTCTGCCTGTCAGCAAGCTGTTTGGTTCTGGGTGCCACAGGTGGAGATAGTTCTGGCTGCAGTCTTGTTGTTGTTGTTGTTGTGGTTGTTGTTGTTTCAGCTCTGGTTCTCTGTCTGTTCGATGGAGAAGGAGGAGTCTCCTGTTGGGTTAGGTCTTTTGTCTGCTTGGAGGGTCGAGATCGTAGCCTTTCTAACTCAGAGGGGGAGTCCAGGTCTCGGGACGCATTACCTATAAGAAGTCTAGCACACTGAGGTTAAATAAATCCAACCCTTTACACTCTGACTCTTTCTAATCATACTATCTGTCTTAATTGTTAAATGCCATCTAAACAACATAATTGATGTCTACTAATGATATTACAAAAACTCACTCTAAAAATTGTTTCATCCATTGCTACATATTTACCCAACACAACTCTTTCAGGAAACCATTTTCTCCTATAAATTGAAAAACGTACATGTTTCCAGCATCACATATTCCACACACTACGAAAGAACATCTTCATATTTTAAATCCCACTGTTACTTAGAACAATAGTAAACCTGCAGAGCACACTAATCCGATCACAGTAATGAAATTTGACTCAAGTGTAGGCATATGTCTACTTTCCATTATACTTATTACTTGTGCTGAACATTTATTTATATTGTCTAAATTCCTTGTCTATGATGTGCAAACAGTTCGAGTGTAAAATGTGTTTTTCTCAATGTATTTACACTCTACAGATTCTTGAGTTTACTCATCTCCTGGTGCTGTCCTTGTAAAAAATGTTCAATTCCTTATTGTTTTGTACCAGTTTTCTAACTGCCGTGCCGTTTCAGGAAAGGTGGCGGTACGGCTACACAATGTGTAAGTGGGTGCCAACATGTTCCCTTTTTAACTTTGATCCGGAGTGCATCTGCAGTGCGTTCTACAACTTCCCATGGTCCACTCCATACAGGTTGCAACGAGTTCATCTTGTGGATTTTTACATTTACCCAATAACCTGATCCAACAGAAATATTCGTCATGGCCCTGGCATATGCTTCCGCCTCAATATTTCTAATATCTAACACTGGTTCTCCTCTGTATTGTGAGGTGCTACCTTGTGGTGGATATTGCTGAGTGGGGCAATCTCTGGCCAGATGTCTACAATCTCCACATATGAAGCAGCCATCATTCCTTCTTCCTCTCCGTTGTCCCTTTTGTTGATGCTGTATGGGTAGGAAGATACACAGGTGTTTGCTGTTGAAGATACTGTGGTGCTTGTGGCTGTACTTGCGTAGGAAGATACACAGGTGTCTGCTGAACCTGGTTTGGTGGACATACACTTCCTCCTCCGCTTTGTTGAACTGTTGGAGGTGTCCACCCTGCCTTCTCTGCTAGTATGGCCATCTGCTTTGTCGATTTGTTGTTTTTATTAGCTTTGGCATCTTTCTCAGCTACTTGTATCTTCAAAAGTCTTAGTTGTAGTGTTTTCATTTCTTCGTCATTTTCCCACTTTGTTGCCTGGTATTTCATATCGTGGTGAATGAGATGTAGTCTCCATTCTTCAATGGGTTTAGCGACTAATCCCACCACGTCTTCCAGGTCTGCCTGCACTGATCGGGGAAGGGCTTTAATGACAGCGTTCTTCCACAACATTACAACAGCCGGAGAAACGTCATGCCGTTCTCCAGTGCAGTCCTCCCACACTCCTTCACATCTCTTCAAGAAGGCATGCATTTCTTCCTCCGTGCATTTCCTCAGGCTGTTGAGGGCATGTAAACTGCGCGTTGTCGGGTAGATGTGACGAATAGCAGCCCAATAATTCGACCTGATGTAGTTGAATGGAGTGTCATCTGGGTCATTTGTGCAATTGGCCTCGGAATCTATTGCTCTCACTTCAAGTCGTCCTTCAATCCGTCCGAGCAGGGCCCTCATGTCTCCCAAGCACAGGTGGTCTTGGACAGTGTACTTCTCCAGATCATTCACCCACTTTTGACCTCCTTTGGTGAGTGGAGGTAGCTTTGACACTAGTGTTAATTTCGTCAGCTATTTTTTTATTTAGTTTTAGTCGTAGTCCTGTATTAAATTTCCTTTTTAGTTTTAGTCATATTTAGTCATCTTCATCCTGTTTTTATTTAGTCAAGTTTTAGTCGACTAAAAGTCTGAGCATTTTAGTCTTATTTTAGTCGACTAAAACGGTAAACATTTTAGTCAAGATTTAGTCGACTAAAAGTCTGAGCATTTTAGTCTTATTTTAGTCAAAGAAAACTAATTATTTTAGTCTACTTTTTGTCAATGAAAACGGTTGAGTCTTTTTTAGTCATCAGATTATATAGAACATTTCAGTCAAACTAGTCTAGCCAAAACCAATAATTTGTCATTTTAGTATATAAATAAATAAGATTATCTTGTCCTTATTTGATGAAAAACACAGGTTGAATGATTTAAGAATGCAGCTTTGCAGAGAGTATCTGGTCAGGTTTGTGGTGTTTTTACCAGCTGTGTTATGGCCGCATTGCTTCCCTTCTGATGAAACAATGCATTCGCTTTTTTTCTCCGCCTCATTGTAGCGAAAATGGGCCCAAATATCACATAGTTTCTTTCTCCCAAGCAGTGGTGGCTTTAGACTTTTTCGTTGTCAGTCATTTTGACGGACAGGATCGTAACATTTCCGTCATAATCCATTATTATCCGTCGAGTGCACAATGTATCGCTCACTCGCGCTGACGGGGGAGTATTCGGTTAACGCGAACACTGCTCCCAAGCCCTGTTGTTGCCATTTTATTTTCTGTTAAATAAGGTTAGTTAGACCATGACCCGAGTTTTCCTGACAGTTCATATTGTGCCGCTGCCCGGTGTAATTCAAATGTACCGCTACGCGCAGCACATACACACAGCTGCTGCCCTGCCGCAGCACCGGAAATGGAACTGCCGGGAGAAAAACTGACTATCAGAGATGTAACGTTATCTTTGATAATATTTCGTCTCCTCATTTTTCGTCAACGAAAGTAAAGAGAGATTTTGTCATAGTTTTTATTTAGTAAACTACATTTTCGTCTCGTCACTTTTCGTCAACGATATGGCATGATGATTTCGTTACAGTTATTGTTTACCGCCGTCGGTGCCGTCTCGTCATCGTCTCGTTTTCGTCATGGAAAAAAAGGTCGTTGACGAACATATTTCGTCATAGTTTTAGTCAACGAAATTAACACTATTTGACACTAATGCTTCCATGTCCCTGTGAGTCCTTGGTTGGTATTGAAATCTTCCGCTTCCAGCCGCTATCAATGGCATGGAGGTATGTGCACCGGTCTTGGTTCTTCTAGTTTTGGGGCATGTCCCAGGGTAATGTTGCTCGTTTCCGCTGTCGTCATTTTCATCTCCCTGTCCATTGGAATAGTCAGGAGAGTAGTTTGTCCGGCGTTTTCTTTGAGTTATTTGTTCTTCTTGTTCTCTCCTCTGTCTATCTGCCATCAAGTCCTGGAATCTTACATCTTCTTGTTGTCTTTCCGCCGGAAGTTGTTGGTATTTATCTTCCTCCCTTTGTCTTTCTAGAATTATGGGCTTCATCTGCCTTTCGTCTCTCTTCCATTCCTCTGATGAGTTCTGCTTCCATTCTGCTGTCGAGTTCCTCCAGTCTTCTGTCGAGTTCTTCCTGTCTTCTGCCGAGTTCTGCTTCCATTCTTCTACTGAGTGCTTCCTCTCTTCTGCCGAGTTCTGCTTCTATTCTTCTGCTGAGTGCTTCCTCTCTTCTGCCAAGTTCTTCCATTACTGGCAGATATTCTGCTGCTACCACATGTAAGCTGTTTGTCAATCTCTGGCTGGTATATTTTAGATAGAGAATCAGATTTGCAACCATAACTTTTCTTTTTTCAGCTTTTTTCATAGCGTTCTTAGCAGGTCCATACCGAGGGAGTTGTCAGGCTTTGATCCATGCTTTTTCCTGTTGTAGGTATTCAGCATTCTCATGTTCAACTACAGCTTTTCTATGGGCTTCTGTTGGTCCAGGTTGATCATCTGCTGGAATCAATCCTCTCGTTTGCCACTGCTTGAACAGTTCCTCTATTTGGTTCCATGTCTTCTGTCTTTTAGTGGGAACTGTCCCAGCATCTGACCAGGTGTTTACTCTCGCCTTACTATCTGCAGTTGTGCCTGGCACTGGGAGTGCTCTTAACTTGGTGTCTTCTGGCGACATGTTTCTTAAGTACACCGATAATATTAAGTTAAGTTATCAAAAATGAATTACTAATCCTCTGAATAGTACCTTTGTATTCTTTATAAAGATATCCTATGTCATCTGAACTTAACTTTAAAATCTGGTAAAAAAGTTTTTTTTTTTACAGAATTTGAAAAAATTAATTTAAATGTTGTAAAACTGAGATTAGAAAATCAAAATTAGACAAATTAAATTAAAATTATGCAAATTTCTAAAATCTAAATAAATAAATAAATGAACAGTGTATGGTTTTTACTTTGTAATATGAAAATAGGAATATGGTGCAAATCCAAATAAACCGTGTAGGCCTACAGTGTATACTAAAGTTTATGAAATTATGCAAATGTCATAAAATGTGTTAACTACAATACTTCAATTCAAAGAAACCACATGTAATCTTTATCTGTGTGGTGAAGAATGTATTAACTGTAATACTTATTATGTCCGCTAGGGGAGCTGTTTAATTTGTAACTCCTCTCAAATGTATCAACTAGTACTTCCGGTTCATAAACCTACTTCCTGTTTATTTCCTCAAAATATAAAGTTCAAATTACTTTCTTTGAAAAGCATGAAAAACAAAACAACTCAATCTACTCTCAACGTTCATCTACACCATCCCTGTGTATTTAATCAGTAGTTACCGGTTGTATCTTTACTCAAACTATTTCACCATCTCGTAATGCTAACTGGCTAGCTAACTAGCTTAGCAGTATAGCATTAACCACATGTGACTGGGGGAAGGGGAACAATGGGAACACTCAAGATCTGCAGATAAATAACCACACTGCTTGACAATACAAAACAATCTTCATTTATCTTAGCTCTAAATTCTATAGATGCTGACCTTAAAAGCTGATCTCTTACCAATCTTGTACACAATCGTTTCGGCTTAGATCATCACACAAAAATATACTTTTCGGCTTAAGAACTCCACACAATATACTTTATTAAACCAGACTACGCAGGTTTAACACATCAAACATATAGACTAACATGAATGGACCCAGTCCAGCGTAAAACAGAGGTATCCTAGATACAATCTAGTGCCTCCCCAGAAGGTCTTAATACTATGTAATATTCACATTAATCGGGCGGCGCCGAAGATACAACAGAGACGAATAGAAACACTATATACACACTCCACACCACTTGCAATCACCACGGAATTAAACAGGTAACTGTCTCACCTTTCGTTTAGGCCCAGCCAAAAACCTAGTGTGATGCTAGTTAGCTTGCAGCCTTCCCCTCTATTCCAGCTCAATCCAGCTTCAGAGTCCACCCAGTGACGCCAAATGTTAGTGAATTCTAGAGCCCTGAAGGCAGGAGAGACTGAAAAGAGTCAAGGGAAGCTTATAAAAGTTAACAGCATTTAATTACACAAAAGATGCGGTGGTGTACAAAATGAAATGTGCGAGTGGAGGCTCTCTCCCCATGCGTCCGGTCAGTCCGGAGGAAGAGGTCAATCCTTGGCTTGCTCTTCCTGTTGTCATCTGAGGTCTTCTCCTATTGGCCGGCGTCGTCGGGGGGCGGGTCCAATGCAATTCCTGCCTTTTTCTGTTGTTAAATTACATCATTCTGGTGTCTGTGGTTATTTAAACATTCCCTGATAAACGTTATTCAGCAGTAATAAACGAGTGCTAACCCCAGTGTACTCAGTGTACAACACCACATGTCATTTCACCTTTGATTCACGGTTTGAAAATGCAGCATTTCGCCACATGCTAATGCTAACCGGAAGTGAAGCATTTTCAGAATAAAAGTATTAAGTTAATAGTTAGTGAACTTCAGGTTTTTCAGAATAAAACTGATTTAAATTAAATAGTGTATTTAATTCAAATTACGCCATATCAACATTGATTTTAATTTCTAACACAATCTGCCGATACCGATTTTTCCCGATCCGATCTTTATGCAATGCATTAAGAGAAAAAAAAGGTAACAGATAACGGCTGGTCATCCAACGCGATGAATTCAGCTATCTTGGCTGTTATTGTGTTGGCCTTTTCACTGTTCTGGGGCAGTTTCTCTTTCCTTTTAAAAGTCTCTGAAAGTGTTGTTTCAGTGCCGTTACCTGAGTGGCCGCTGTGTACTCGCCGTGTTGTTGTTGGTGTTTATTTCTCAGGTAGCGTATTAGATTGGTCGTGTTGAACGTAGCTCTGTTCTTTCCACCACGCGGAACCTCTGCCTTGCAAACACTGCCTTCGCTTTCAATTTTATAATACTTCCAAACTCCTGACATTTTCTCTGTCCCGACTCCCGAATCACCAGCTGAAGGTAGCCTCTCGTTAGCTTACTGCTACTATTAGACACTGCACCCTGCCCACTCTGTTGCCAGATTTCAGAGAAATAAGCAACCAAGTCTATGAAAACAAGCCCAAAGAAAGCAACACATACATGATGTTGTGTAATTTTAAACCAAAACTAAGTCCTCAGGATGACTTTAAGACGTGAACATGGTCATTTTTGTTTTGTAACATTAAATAAAAAAAAAAATCCCGATCCCCGATTTTTTTCTCCTGAGCCCCGATTTTTTGAAAATCACGTGATCGGCTCCGATCCCCGATCACGTGATCGGATCGGGACATCTCTAATAAAAACCTTCATAACACACAAGGGGACGGGTAATAACCGGAAAAGCATGACATGTCACCTTTAATGTCAGCTTAGTAAACAAAAAAACATTAGCTAACAGACTAATTTCCACCACTCATGGACCACACCCACCTTTTCTTGTGAAAAACTGAGTGACATACTGTCGCCCTTTAGTCCCTATCTCTTTTATTTCTCTCCTTTCTCTTCTTTTCTTACAGCCTGACTTTGTTGGTCGTTGAAACATGGTACAACACACTTACGTAGGCTAAGTACTAGCATCCCTCCTCACATGCTTTCACTCTCTGCAAGTGCCGGTGCCGCACCACGTTTGGAGGCAGGACCAAACCATTACATGTAAATAGAAGGGGGTGTACAGAGGCTTTGGGTAATTAACTTTTGGAAGAAAATAAGTTAAATGAATCGTAAGTTTAGTGAGTAATTTATCAATATAACGTTTTGGGGCCCATGTCAGTCACGGGCCCTTAGAATCGTCCTAACTTTTCACCCCCTTACGCAGTGTGAGAAAAAGTTTTTAGAGAGTACTTGTCCATGGACAAGTGAGTTTGGCAATTTACTTGTCCGAATACATTTTTCACTTGTCCAGAATGGACAAAAATTGGGGCCACTGGAATCTTCTTCTTCGTCATCGTATTTTACATTTTCCCACGGTTTTTACGACACCGCTAACGTAAGTGAGCGGTAAGATTTTACTGCATCACACATAGGGTTGGGTATCGTTTGGATTTTAACGATTCCGGTTCTGCTTTTCGATTCCGGTTATTTTCGGTTCTTTGAGAGGGTAAACATAAGTCAAACTGGGAGAAAAATATATTTATGAAAACATTAAGTCAATTCTGTATTCCTATTTACAAATCACTTCATACTGTTTAATTTCTTACAGTTATTGAATACAATTATATAAAAATAATCTCTGCATTGTTTAGTTAGTTCTAAGTGGTGCAGTTTGAGAATGTACAATTGGCCCAGTCTCCTCTGATGTTACACTGCAACCTGCCTGTGAGACACAGTCCAACCACACATGTCCAACACATAGGACATAACCTAATAATAATAATAATAATACATTATATTTATAGCCTATAGGCCTAGCGCTTTTCTACAACTCAAAGACGCTTGCACGTTTACACATGCTGCAGCTGCCCAGCTGCTCACTGTTTGTAAAAGTAAATAAATAGTATTTTCATTTCAATAATGTAGCTACTTTCTATACCCTGCTTCATAAACAATACTGACATCCCTGTGCTCCTCCGAGTCTGGGGGTCCGGGGATGTGAGGACAGCGCGAGGACACAGACAGGGAGGCTGCTTCACTCCATAAAGGAGATGGCATCAATATTAACAACACAGGAGCTAAAACGCTGAATATCCTTCATTACGTGTTAGAGAAAGAACAAAAGAAAATTTGACAAAGATGAGGCTGTTAAACGGGCAGCGGATCCGCTGTGTGTAGAAAGAGAGAGAGAGAGAGACGCTGAGCTGCACCGTGCAGCGATCAGCTGATACGGAGCATAGAGAGAGAGAGCTGCAGTCCGCGGGGCTCGGGGCTCGGCCTCGCCTCCTGTCCTCACAACTCTTATTATTCCCGGTACCGGACAATTGTTATTTGTTCCTACTCGGAACAGAGTTTTGCTTCCCAACCCTGCCACTGTGCTACACTTCCCGCCCCGCCCCCGTCTAACTGTACACAGAAAGCGGCGAGATGCATTTCCTTAGGAATCGACAAGCAGAACCGAAACTAACATTTCTAAACGAACAATGGCGGACACGTACAATTTGCGAATGAGTTCTGCCTTTTGTAAACTGAATATATCAATAAACGTCACTTGTCCGCCGGACAAGTCAATTGACAGATCTACTTGTCCGATATTGTAAATAACACGTCCCGGACGGTGGGACGTGTACTTTTTCGCACACTGTTACGGCGCCCCTGACTGCCGCCCAAAGTCCCCGGAGTTGGGGACTGGCTCTCTAGCAGGGACTGGCTCTCTAGCAGGGACTTTCGAGGGGGTAAAAAGGTTCGCATGAACACATTTTAGTACCGGCTCTTTTTGGTGTGAACGCGATCATGAACTAAGTTCGCATGAACCTTTGTGGGAAAAGTACCTCAGTGTGAATGCGCCTACTGTGATGCAGTTCCACCAAACACAAAAGTAATATATAAAAAGGATAATATTGGACTATAAATGAATAATATTACACCAAATAAATAAGTAAACACATGTATATATTCATTCACTGGCCATTCATTTAGAAAATGTAACTCCAAAAAGACAAGTAAAACTATTTAGCATTTTGCCTAATCATTCCTGTAGCTTCTTGGCTAAGCTAGCACTGTGACGCAGTTCCACCAAACACATAAGTAATATATAAAAACAGAGAGATTACATACCTTTCCCATGGTGGAAGTTCAATATCCGAGTCACTACTGTCCGGATCCAGGTCTGGCTGGAGGAGATCTTCATCATCCGACGAAGAGTCATCTGGTAGGATCATAGCCCCGCTATCGTCAGCTAGCATCTCTAGCACCTGCTCGCCTCGGTGGTAAAGCTCTCCCTTCTGGCTGCGTAATGCGTAATGGAGCCGGAGCAGGCATAGTTTATACTACGCAGGATCATATCTTTGGAACCCATTGGTCGATTTGGGTGATTGACACCTTTTCTGAACCGTTAGAGCCAATAGAATCGAGTGACAGTTAGTAAGTCCCACTAAACACTTACGTCAAGTAGAGAGAGGTTTGCGTAAACAGCACGTGAGACAGCATTAGCTCGGGACTGCGAAACTGTATACCTACTCTGCTGCCATGAAAGTAATGATAGATTATCAGGAACAATTCTAAAGTGACTAAGAGACATTGGATTAACCTTAAACAGCGTTTTTATTCCCTTGAACAAGAGCTTTGATCACAAAACAGCAACGGTAAGACATAATTATTGTTATGGTTTTGAAAACTGTTGTTGTTTTTCTTCTCTGTTCTGGCTGATAGCTCAGTGAGTTTGTGTCCCACAGTGATGATACTTATAAAAATAATAATCTGTGGAGTATCAGCTTTCAGATGATATGTAGTTTGTGCAGAAAATATTAAGTTTTAAAGATAGTTTTTGCTAGTTAGCACCGGAAGTAGCATCTGCCCGTTTTAGCTAAGGGCTAATGCTAACGCTTCTTGTGAGACTTTTGTTTTGTTTCGGTAAAAATGGTTCTTATCGTCAGTTAGCTGAGATTCTTCTCGTTAATCTGGTATAACACATTGATAGGTTTTTAAATATTAAGATGCCCTGAGACACAGTGTCGAGAAAGTGTCGGGGACCTTCGGGCTTAACAGGTTAACCGCGGCATGCGGTGCAGTGGGTTGTGCAGACGTTCTGCCCTTGACTGTTTGTTTACTCAATAAACGCATCTCCTCTGGATATTAGGCCATGTATGTTCCATACCAGTAGAGTTTGCTTTTTGTTGTTGTGTTTATTGATCAAAAAGAAAACCTTCAATACAGCTGTTATGTGGCCAAGGTAAGTAAAGTAATAATTGAAGCTGTGTATTGGTTAATATTAGCCTATGACTTAAAATGAAAACACAACAGCATTTCACAAAACGCCACAGCATTTCACAAAACACCACAGCCTTTCAGAAAACACCACAGCATTTCACATTGGACGGAATGGGTATTCCTTTAGGGCAGGGGTCTTCAACTAAAATTCAACGAGGTCCAGTTAGAGAAAATCTCCCCATGCAAAGGTCCGGAACATCAAAATGTCTAAGTTGCTTCATGAATTAGTGTGATATATATTGAAGTGACCTATAGCTTTATCAACGTCTGCATGTAATCAACAACTGACTACCAATCAAATAAAGAAAGTACAATTCAAAAACAACAATAGTTATTGTCAATTAACATTACTTAAATACTGTGGATATGTGTAATGTTTAAATATTGAAGTTAAATGCATCAATGTGGTGCACTTTGAGAGCAACATTAAGAGATCTATGGATACATCTCTCAACACCCATATGAAACAGAACTGTAGCATATTTTCCTTTTTGGATATTTTACAAATCACTCCCCTTTTAAACTCTATTCTTGTTATTTTTAACAACTTTTTTGTTGCTGTCATATAGTATTTTATACCTGTTTTTCATTTAGTCTCATTAATAACTATAATGATCATATCAATGTGTGCCTTAACCTCACTGAGCTGAGGTTATTTGAGCCTCTCAGGAGATAGCTCTCTTCCACCTGGTTGTAGAAAAGCTCTTTAAATTCGTTAGCATAGCTAGCTAACCAGATGCTAATAACAACAGATCGCCACTGTGCTTACAACTAAAGACACAGCCACGCACACACTGCGGCATGTGTACGGCTCCTTATGGGTATTGCAATATTTTAAGAGCTGGAGCGGCGTTCCGGTGCTCAGCACTCCTTTCAGACCAGAGCCATAGAGAGATTAGTATCTCTAGTGCTCTGTTTCAGACGAGACATATACCACGTGAAGACACGTTACGCTCGTGTTGTGTTCATGAACCTGTCCTTGGCCAGGAAAAACAGGTACTCGCTTGTTTAATTATTTTTGCGGTCTAGATTTCTTCTTCTTTTTTGAAGTGAGAAGTTGTCCGTCTGTCGGACTGACTCCCTCCCCCCCACCCCCAAAACGAAAACTCTTCGGTTCTCCACGAATTACACAAGTCACCCAAATCAGCGTTAAAAAAGCGGGAGGCGCCGAAAAATCCCCTATTAATGTATTGATTATAGCTCCGGGTCCGTATAGGTCAGCGTCTGGGTCCGGATCCGGACCGCGGTCCGCCTGTTGCCGACCCCTGCTTTAGGGAGAACACTTCTTGTTTATGATTGGACAGAGCCAGCCAGACAGCACTGCTGTGATTGGTTGTTTTTTCTGCCAGTGAAGAAATGACGCTTCGTGATTGGTCAACGTCCGACAGCGCAATATGTCCCAACCGGGCCCTCCCAACATATCAGCCGTTGGCACACACTCAGAGCTCACAGCTCCTCATATCTGTTCAGAAACTGGACAAAAGTTAAATACGTACAAACCACAGACTGTCTATGTCATGGCGAATACAGTCGCTGCTTTATTTATGTCTGTATGACGTTGTTGTGAGTGTGGACGGAGCAGCTACAGGTTAGTTTAGCCTGATGGATCCGATTCCATTCTGAAAACACGCATTTTAAAAGCTTTTCGCCTGCCGTCTTGTCTGCAGACTTGTCAAAGCATTAATTCATGGTTTTTACTAACCGTTATCAGTATGTAGTTACTTCGGCATCACTTTGAAACGTGTATTACAATTAAATCACTGTCAAATATGTTCATTTTGTTGTAGTTGGTATCTCCTATAGGATTTACATGGAGATACTTCCCGCCCCCTCTCCAGCGCGTCTTGTTTGAATGACAGGAGCAAACACAGCTGACAGCCACGGTGAAACTCGAGCGATTAGAGCGATGCGAATATTGGGTAGTCTACCATAGTATTTACATGGAGATAAGCCCCTTAAAAACCATGAATTAATAAAGCATTAATTCTGTGTTTACTCCTGTGATTCAAAAAAGACGCTGGAGAGGGGGCGGGCCGTATCTCCATGTAAATCGGAATCGGATCGATCAGGCTAAACTAACCTGTAGCTGCTCCGTCCACACTCACAACAACATCATACAGACATAAATAAAGCAGCGACTGTATTCGCCATGACATAGACAGTCTGTGGTTTGTACATATTTAACTTTTGTCCAGTTTCTGAACAGATATGAGGAGCTGTGAGCTCTGAGTGTGTGCTAACAGCTAACGGCTGATGTGTTGGGCCAATCACAAGGTCATTTCTTGATTGGCAGCAAAAACAACCAATCACAGCAGTGCTTCTCTGGCTGGCTATGTCCAATCACAAACAATAAGTGTTCTCTCTAAGGAATACCCTTTCCGTCCAATGTGAAATGCTGCGGTGTTTTGTGAAATGCTGCTGTGTTTTCTGAAATGCTGCGGTGTTTTGTGAAATGCTGTGGCATTTTGTGAAATGCTGTGGTGTTTTGTGAAATGCTGCGGCGTTTTGTGAAATGCTGTTGTGTTTTCTGAAATGCTGTGGCGATTTGTGAAATGCTGTGGCGTTTTGTGAAATGCTGTTGTGTTTTGTGAAATTCTGTTGTGTTTTGTGAAATGCTGTGGTTTCTTGCACTTCAGGGACACCGTACTATAGAGATGTTTTTATTTGAAAGTAAATTCAGATGGAACATAGTCAAAACATGTAAATTCTAATGTCCGCCTAAAAATAAAACATTATTTATAGTGAAAACCACCCTTGAATGATGAGTTTAGTAGACTAAAAGCTTTAGGAATCCAAACTATAACATATAATAAGTACCCTGTATCAAGATTGATGCAAAACAAGTGAAATTTGACCTTTTTAGAGAGGTTTAGAAAAATAATAATAATGGATAATTTGGGAACCATCAGTTCCATTTGAACGTTTTCACTGTAAAAATCATTTTATTACTTTGAATTATCACTATAGGTATTTATTCCATCCAAATACAACTGTTGTGAAAAAATAAATTAAATAAAAATAAAACATAGGACCTACACTCTGTTATCCTCTTAGGACCCACGGACCCGAAATCGCGTCATTTGCAGGAAACAACGTCTAAGGAAGCTTAATATTTAATAAACTATGAATATTTTATATCCATAGAACGGGAAAAAAACTAATTTAACTGATCTTTTTCATTTATTTTTTCACAAAAAACACACAATGCTAACAGTGAGCCTCTGAATTAGCCCCGAGCGAAAAATGCTAACCTATTACTGCACTGAAAATCACTCCTAGCTCCCTTATTACTTATCCTAGCTCCACATCCAACACATTGTTTATGACCGTAAAGACACAGAATCTAACGGTGCCCACCTCAACACTAAAAGATACAAACTAGCGAGGTTACCAACAAAAACGTACATCAAAACAAGTGGCGCTAGGTATTAGCATTAGCACTGCACACACCCACCGCGTGTTCCAATGAAAAGTATACAATGTCAACACATTTCAGTATAACACACCAATTGCGATATTACTCACGTTTGACAACGTGGAGCAGGGTTTCTATGTACCGAGAAGTGGGTAGTTTAATGAGTCTGTTGACGACAAAACCTCCGCGCACACAGACAGCCAAGGCAAGCTACCTGAATTAAGTCTCTCCCTAAACCGGCAATACCGGAAATGTGACATCCGGTTTGTCCTTCACAATAAAGTTTTTCAAAATAAAGGTACATTTAATATTGACGTATCAAATTGATTCAAATGTCTTACACAACACATGTATCAAGACAATAAATGAATTGTTTATATAGTCGATCAACACCGTGTATGTTACTCATTACAGGATAATCACATGGCACTAAATGAGACCGGCTGTTCTCCTCTGTTTACATCCTGCTGGTTTAAATTATGTGTTCTATAGGCTCTGTGCACAAGATGGCATCTATCAACTTCCGGCGGCTGGGTGTGCGGCTGAGTACTTCCGGTTTGAGTACAGAACGTTGACAGCTTGACAGTTTATGTCACACCGAGAGCAAGAATGAGCGGATTTCGGGGTAAAGTAAAGCGATTGGCCTTCCAGCGTGTAAGAAAGTCGGCACTACATTGCTGTGTGCCCCTTTGTACAAATTCGTCCCGTTATCAGAAACAGAATACCTTTATTAGTCCCACACAGGGGACATTTGCAGCGTTACAGCAGGAAAGAGCCACAGACAGCTTAGTGTTGAATATCTTACATGCGTTAAAAAGTACTAAGTTGTAATATAATAAACAATATGCTAAAAAAGTACTAAGTTATAGTATAATAAACAATATGCTAAAAAAAAAGATAAAAAGTTACATAATTTTCAAAAAAACATAAAACACAAATCAAATCTACAAATCAAATCCTGTAGCAGTTCTTAGGATTTAGCAGCCCGGTATATATATATTACAGTTAGTAAAGATGGCATATGTATATAAAGTATATATTGCACATAAAGCACATAGGCCTATTGCACATAGTTTGACGGTATTTAACAGCAGCAAGTTACACAATGTTATAATCGGGAGATAAGTTTCCATTCATTACGGCAAGCCTCGGCAACAACGATTAAAAGATTTCATTTCAATTGTGTATTTCATTACAAAAAGCAGTTATACCATACTATGTTTAGGTACTAATGAATTATATCCTCAAAACAAACACACACACAAATAACAAAGGAAAATACATAATTTAATAAATCCACAATATGATAACATTTTACAGATTAATTTAATAAACTTTTACAAAACATAGGTTGATGTTATATCGGGGGTGTAAAATATATATTTAAATATTTCGTCAATTAGTCTGCATATTTAAGTAATGTTAGTTTATATAACAGATGAACAGATGTACAATATCCAGAAAGTAGATGCAAAAGATATATATAATGTGTGCATTTCCAACATATCCTCTGAAAGAGTGTTAGTCGTTGAGTTGAGTAGTGAGCCATTCGGTTTTTTTTCGTGGTGGGATGTCTGCTGAGAGGTCCTTGTATACCTCGCTGACTTTGAGGACATCTGGGTCTGGCAGCTCCCCCCGCACGGCCTTGTAACGTGTACTCCTTTGAACATGTTTATATGATAATTAAGACAATTTTACACTCAGACAACAATCACAAAGTTGTAGCAGGCTACATACAATTACTTAGGACAATATATATTACCTTACACCAAACGCAAAACTTGGAACACACGTCACAACTCACGTCTTTTTCCAGACTGTACAAAAAAAATGTACATTTTTGTACACCAGCTCAGTAGCGCCCCCTATTGTGCGATAGTCACATATAGTTTCTCCAAACTACCCCAATCTTGCCACAGACATTACTGATGGAATTGCGGACATATTTCAAAATAGCTTCCATTAGCCCCGCCCCCCAGAAAGTCGGCCATTTTGAAGAATATGTGTTATTCATGCGTTTTAAGCGCTTTTTCGCAAACACCTCCTCGGGAAAAGATCGGAAAAATTCCAGTCCAGGACAAGTTAAGCCCATATCCAATATGATGTTAAATTGCGAATAAAATAGTTGCTAGCTCAATCGGGGCGAACGTAGGCTAACAGAGAATGTACCATTTTTGACGATTTACATGTCTCAAATGACTCCAAACTACTCGCATATTTTTCCAGATATTCACGAAACGCTGAATACACATTGCTATTATGATGGCACACAAATTTACCAGCAACAGCTCTGCTTATTAATTTCCCACATTAACCATAAACACCCAATACATATAAAAGTCCTAAACAATGTATGGTGAAATGTTTTCCATCTTTTTTTTTCTATCTACGACTACAAACAGTATTTCCACTACAAGCAGAACAGTAACAAATCTTTCTATGCAATACAATAGAACAGTATGTGTTCACAGCCAATCCACGATTTAATGAGTATTTCCTTTGTGCCAAGAGCTGATTTAGTATATTGCATCAACGACCTTTTCAATTAAATTGACAATTATTTTGTGTAATTAATAGTGTGTGAAACCAGGCAGAGTGAGTGACATGGTGTTCATTTCCACTATGCCAAAGCAGTTTACAGTTGCTGACGGCTGTTGGCCTGTGGAATTTCTCTCTTTTTATTTATGTATTGTGAACGCAACGCTGCGCAAATGTGGGTCTGACTCTGCCTCACAGAGGGCGACTGGCTGTCTACATGATGTGGCCTGCCGACATGGCCACTTTCATACAGATCATACATACACTAATGCCCTCGATTGGTCTCTGTGTGTCATTCAAGCTCGGGAGGGTGTGTGTAATGTGGCGCGAGCGAGTGAGATAAAGCGCGCGCACCGGTTACGTGTATTGTTGTTGTTAGCATCTGGTGCTAGCTAGCTGCGCTAACGGATATAAGCAGCTTTTTCAACAACAAGGTGGACGAAAGTCCTCTCCTGTCAGACTGAGAGACTGATAACTACAGCTCAGGTGAGGTAAAGGACTGAGTGTTTAGATAGTTAACTTAGTCTAAGTTATCTCTGTGGGTCTCAAAGGGTTTGGTCACCATTTATGTAAACACATATTTCCATTTGAGGGGGGAGTGATTACTAAAATATGCATGAATAATACAAATAAAATGTTAACTAGGTGAAAAAAGGTAAGATAAACTTGTTGAGACCTAAAACTAGTCTTTGCTGCTGCCTCAAAGAGGAGCAGGAGGGAGAGGAGGGAGACAGGTGAGGCTGGTTCAGGAGCACAGACACACTCGCAACTATAAATGAACCAAAAACAAATAAATAAACAAGTTTCAATGTTTTTTCATATTGGATATGGTATGTTATTGATTATGGCCATGATTTTATGATTATTTAAATGTATACAGTTCTGTTTCATATGGGTGTAGTCTCTTTATTTCCCCCTCAAAATGCACCAGATGGATGCATTTAAGTCCAACATTTAAACAAAATCTTACCGGGGGAGCATGCCCCCGGACCCCCCTATAGGATTTGAGGTCCACCTCCACTTAAAATATGTTCACATAGATTCCTAAATAGATTTGCACATTTTTTAAAATAGTAACCCATGTCCATATGTTTATTTTTGAGTAGTAGATTTAGACGGCTATCACTATGGGCAGCAATGCTGTAAAAATTGACAAATAAATCCAACAAAAATATGCAGACTAATTGACGAAATGTTTAAATATATATTTTACCCCCCCGATATAACATCAACCTTTGTTTTGTAAAAGTTTATTAAATTAATCAGTGAAATGTTATCATATTGTGGATTTATTAAATTATGTATTTTCCTTTGTTATTTGTGTGTGTGTTTGTTTTGAGGATATCATTCATTAGTATCTAAACATAGTATGGTATAACTGCTTTTTGTAATGAAATACACAATTGGTTTGGGAGCAAGAAATCTTTTAATCGTTGTTGCCCAGGCTTTCCGTAATGAATGGAAACTTATCTCCCGATTATAACATTGTGTAACTTGCTGCTGTTAAATACCGTCAAACTATGTGCAATAGGCCTATGTGCTTTATGTGCAATATATACTTTATATACATATGCCATCTTTAATAACCGTAATATATACCGGGCTGCTAAATCCTAAGAACTGCTACAGGATTTGATTTGTAGATTTGTGTTTTATCTGTTTTTTTGAAAATTATGTAACTTTTTATCTTTTTTTAGCATATTGTTTATTATATTATAACTTAGTACTTTTTAACGCATGTAAGATATTCAACACTAAGCTGTCTGTGGCTCTTTCCTGCTGTAACGCTGCAAATGTCCCCTCTGTGGGACTAATAAAGGTATTCTGTTTCTGATAACGGGACGAATTTGTACAAAGGGGCACACAGCAATGGAGTGCCGACTTTCTTACACGCTGGAAGGCCAATCGCTTTACTTTACCCCGAAATCCGCTCATTCTTGCTCTCGGTGTGACATAAACTGTCAAGCTGTCAAAGTTCTGTACTCAAACCGGAAGTACTCAGCCGCACACCCAGCTGCCGGAAGTTGATAGACGCCATCTTGTGCACAGAGCCTAAAGAACACATAATTTAAACCAGCAGGATGTAAACAGAGGAGAACAGCCGGTCTCATTTAGTGCCATGTGATTATCCTGTAATGAGTAACATACACGGTGTTGATCGACTATATAAACAGTTCATTTATTGTCTCGATACATGTGTTGTGTAAGACATTTGAATCAATTTGATACGTCAATATTAAATGTACCTTTATTTTGAAAAACTTTATTGTGAAGGACAAACCGGATGTCACATTTCCGGTATTGCCGGTTTAGGGAGAGACTTAATTCAGGTAGCTTGCCTTGGCTGTCTGCGTGCGCGGAGATTTTGTCGTCAACAGACTCATTAAACTACCCACTTCTCGGTACATAGAAACCCTGTTCCACGTTGTCAAACGTGAGTAATATCGCAATTGGTGTGTTATACTGAAATGTGTTGACCTATACTTTATACTTTATTTATATATATGTATGCTTTTCATTGGAACACGCGGTGGGTGTGTGCAGTGCTAATGCTAATACCTAGCACCACTTGTTTTGATGTACGTTTTTGTTGGTAACCTCGCTAGTTTGTATCTTTTAGTGTTGAGGTGGGCACCGTTAGATTCTGTGTCTTTACAGTCATAAACAATGTGTTGGATGTGCAGCTAGGATAAGGAATAAGGGAGCTAGGAGTGATTTTCGGTGCAGTAATAGGTTAGCATGTTTCGCTCGGGGCTAATTCAGATGCTCACTGTTAGCATTGTGTGTTTTTTGTGAAAAAATAAATGAAAAAGATCAGTTAAATTAGTTTTTTTCCCGTTCTATGGATATAAAATATTCATAGTTTATTAAATATTAAGGTTCCTTAGACGTTGTTTCCTGCAAATGACGCGATTTCGGGTCCGTGGGCCCTAAGAGAATAACAGAGTATGTTTTATTTGTATTTTATTTATTTTTTCACAACAGTTGTATTTGGATGGAATGAATACCTATAGTGATAATTCAAAGTAATACAATGATTTTTACAGTGAAAACGTTCAAATGGAACTGATGGTTCCCAAATTACCCAGAGGTGAGGTGGACTTTATTTTTCTAAACCTCTCTAAGGCTGCGGCCACACAAGGACGAATTCGGTAATTTGCGTTACTGTTTAGTGTCATATAGACCGTTCGGCCACACGAGGACGACTGAATACGGCACTAAACGACTGAGGAAACGATAACGGCTCCCAAGCTGGATAGAAAGGCATACGCAACTCTCTGGGGGGTCAAACGGCTCCGTGTGTACGCCCTATCCGAACATTTTCAGATCACTGATAGTGATTGCGCAATAGCCCCACCTCTTCTGCTCACCTCCGCTTACCCCGCGCCATTGCTGAAGTGTTTCGCCACCAACAACAACAACAATGGCGGATCGCAGAGTTGCTATCTTGCTCCGGATGCTATTCACCATGCTACAGTTGTTTGTGCAACATACAGCAATAATGATGAGGCAATAGCCCCGCCTCTCCCCACCTCTGCTGCTCACCCCCGCGTCAAAGTAAACTGCACCCTGAATTCAGATTATTTATCTTTCTCTCGATGTGGACCTAAACACGAGTGAAGTCTAATCTGACAGGACTGAGACACGCAGCTCTGCTCACCTGCAGCTCCTCCCGCTGCAGCAAAACACACACTTCAAGTCAGATCACCGTTTTGACCCCCCAGAGAGTTGCATATGCCTTTCTATCCACCTTGGGGCCCGTTATCGTTTCCTCAGTCGTTTAGTGCCGTGTTCGGTCGTCCTCGTGTGGCCGAACGGTCTATATGACACTAAACAGTAACGCAAACGACCGAATTCGTCCTCGTGTGGCCGCAGCCTAAAAAGGTCACATTTCACTTGTTTTGCATCAATCTTGATACAGGGTACTTATATGTTATAGTTTGGATTCCTAAAGCTTTTAGTCTACTAAACCCATCATTCAAGGGTGGTTTTCACTAAGTAATGTTTTTTTTTTAGGCGGACATTAGAATTTACATGTTTTTACTATGTTCCATCTGAATTTACTTTAAAATAAAAACATCTCTATTGTACGGTGGCCCTGAAGTGCAAGACACCACAGCATTTCACAAAACACAACAGAATTTCACAAAACACAACAGCATTTCACAAAACACAACAGCATTTCACAAAACGCCGCAGCATTTCACAAAACGCCACAGCATTTCACAAAACGCCGCAGCATTTCACAAAACACCACAGCATTTCACATTGGACGGAAAGGGTATTCCTTAGGGAGAACACTTATTGTTTGTGATTAGACAGAGACAGCCAGAGAAGCACTGCTGTGATTGGTTGTTTTTGCTGCCAATCAAGAAATGACTTCGTGATTGGCCCAACACATCAGCCGTTAGCTGTTAGCACACACTCAGAGCTCACAGCTCCTCATATCTGTTCAGAAACTGGACAAAAGTTAAAGATATGCAAAACACAGACTGTCTATGTCATGGCGAATACAGTCGCTGCTTAATTTATGTCTGTATGATGTTGTTGTGAGTGTGGACGGAGCAGCTACAGGTTAGTTTAGCCTGATCGATCCGATTCCGATAGGATTTACATGGAGATACGGCCCACCCCCTCTCCAGCGTCTTTTTTTAATCACAGGAGTAAACACAGCTTTATTAGTAAACAATGCTTTATTAATTCATGGTTTTTAAGGGGCTTATCTCCATGTAAATACTATGGTAGACTACCCAATATTCGCATCGCTCTAATCGCTCGAGTTTCACCGCGGCTGTCAGCTGTGTTTGCTCCTGTCATTCAAACAAGACGCGCTGGAGAGGGGGCGGGAAGTATCTCCATGTAAATCCTATAGGAGATACCAACTACAACAAAATGAACATATTTGACAGTGATTTAATTGTAATACACGTTTCAAAGTGATGCCGAAGTAACTACATACTGATAACGGTTAGTAAAAACCATGAATTAATGCTTTGACAAGTCTGCAGACAAGACGGCAGGCGAAAAGCTTTTAAAATGCGTGTTTTCAGAATGGAATCGGATCCATCAGGCTAAACTAACCTGTAGCTGCTCCGTCCACACTCACAACAACGTCATACAGACATAAATAAAGCAGCGACTGTATTCGCCATGACATAGACAGTCTGTGGTTTGTACGTATTTAACTTTTGTCCAGTTTCTGAACAGATATGAGGAGCTGTGAGCTCTGAGTGTGTGCTAACGGCTGATGTGTTGGGAGGGACCGGTTGGGACATATTGCGCTGTCGGACATTGACCAATCACGAAGCGTCATTTCTTCACTGGCAGCAAAAACAACCAATCACAGCAGTGCTGTCTGGCTGGCTCTGTCCAATCATAAACAAGAAGTGTTTCCGTCCAATGTGAAATGCTGTGGGGTTTTGTGAAATGCTGTTGTGTTTTCATTTTAAGTCATATGCTAATATTAACCAATACACAGCTTCAATTATTACTTTACTTACCTTGACCACATAACAGCTGTATTGAAGGTTTGCTTTTTGATCAATAAACAGAACAACAAAAAGCAAACTCTACTGGTATGGAACATACATGGCCTAATATCCAGAGGAGATGCGTTTATTGAGTAAACAAACAGTCAAGGGCAGAACGTCTGCACAACCCACTGCACCGCACGCCACGGTTAACCTGTTAAGCCCTGTATTTTTTCTTCGCGATACTGTGTCTCGGGGCATCTTAATATTTAAAAACCTATCAATGTGTTATAGCAGATTAACGAGAAGAATCTCAGCTAACTGACGATAAGAACCATTTTTACCGAAACAAAACAAAAGTCTCACAAGAAGCGTTAGCATTAGCCCTTAGCTAAAACGGGCAGATGCTACTTCCGGTGCTAACTAGCAAAAACGATCTTTAAAACGTAATATTTTCTGCACAAACTACATATCACCTGAAAGCTGATACTCCACAGATTATTTTTTTTATAAGTATCATCACTGTAGGACACAAATTCACTGAGCTATCAGCCAGAACAGAGAAGAAAAAAACAACAGTTTTCAAAACCATAATAATAATTATGTCTTCCCGTTGCTGTTTTGTGATCAAAGCTCTTGTTCAAGGGAATAAAAACGCTGTTTAAGGTTAATCCAATGTCTCTTAGTCACTTTAGATTTGTTCCTGATAATCTATCATTACATTCATGGCAGCAGAGTAGGTATAAAGTTTCGCAGTCCCGAGCTAATGCTGTCTCACGTGCTGTTTACGCAAACCTCTCTCTACTTGACGTAAGTGTTTAGTGGGACTTACTAACTGTCACTCGATTCTATTGGCTCTAACAGTTCAGAAAAGGTGTCAATCACCCAAATCGACCAATGGGTTCCAAAGATATGATCCTGCGTAGTATAAACTAAGCCCGCTCCGGCTCCATTACACATTACGCAGCCAGAAGGGAGAGCTTCACCACAGAGCAGGTGCTAGAGATGCTAGCTGACAATAGCTATGATCATACCAGATGACTCTTCGTCGGATGATGAAGATCTCCTCCAGCCAGACCTGGATCTGGACAGTAGTGACTCGGATGTTGAACTTCCACCACGGGAAAGGTATGTAATCTCTCTGTTTTTATATATTATGTGGTTGGTGGAACTGCGTCACAGTGCTAGCTTAGCCAAGAAGCTACAGGAATGATTAGGCAAAATGCTAAATAGTGTTACTTGTCTTTTTGGAGTTACATTTTCTAAATGAATGGCCAGTGAATGAATACATACATGTGTTTACTTATTTATTTGGTGTAATATTATTCATTTATAGTCCAATATTATCCTTTTTATATATTACTTTTGTGTTTGGTGGAACTGCATCACAGTAGGCGCATTAACACTGAGGTACTTTTCCCACAAAGGTTCATGCGAACTTAGTTCATGATCGCGTTCACACCAAAAAGAGCCGGTACTAAAATTAGTTCATGCGAACCTTTTTACCCCCTCGAAAGTCCCTGCTAGAGAGCAGGGACTTTCGAGCGGCTCTTTTGTGAGGAAAGAGCTATATGTCTGATTGGCTGGCCATTTTGTTATCCTCGCATTAGCATTATTAGCATTAGCATTAGCCCATCGCAGAAACGCAGAGAGACTAACTTATGGCAACACAAAATAAAACATGGGAGCGGTGGAGATGAGGAGGTGATTTACTCGGAAGGCTTCAGTAGAAGCTGCTGGGAGTCCCAGCAGCTTCTACTGAAGCCAGTCCCCAACTCCGGGGACTTCCGGCCGGGGACTTTGGGCGGCAGTATACGCCGTGAAGTGGTTTGTGGCCTGCCAGTAAACCCAAAGCAGAAGAAGAAGAAGTGACGTCAGCGGCTTCATTTGCCTAATCCACCCCCAGGGACTTTTTCCGGTGTGAACGCGATCTGTACTTAGTTCATGAAAACTAAAGAGTTTGCATGAACTAAGTTCGCATGAACCTTTGTGGGAAAAGTACTGCAGTGTGAATGCGCCTAGTGTTGGCTTAGCCAACAGGAATGATTAGCCAAAATGCTAAATAGTGTTACTTGTCTTTTTGGAGTTACATTTTCTAAATGAATGGCCAGTGAATACATATATACATGTGTTTACTTATTTATTTGGTGTCATATTATTCATTTATAGTCCAATATTATCCTATAAGTATAAACCAGTGAATTAATCGAATCTCTTTGTTTTTCCACATTTGTTAGATGGGGTGTGACCCCAGCAGGACAAAGCCACACACCCAGAAGTCCTTCAGGGAGCAGCTTGCTGCAGAATTGTTGGAGTTTGCTGGAGTTTGCTGAAGGCCCTGCTGAAGGCCCTGCTGAAGGCCCTGCACCTCCACCACCCCCTCCACCTCCACCCCCTCCTCCACCACTCACATGCATGCCCGAGTATTATGGGGAAGATGCCACCAAGGTCAGGAAGAACTGCAGGAGGTGCCTAGATGCTGGACTCAAAAGGGTGAAGACACCTGTGTACTGCAGGAAGTGCCAGGTCCCTCTGTGCTTCACTGTCAAAAAGAACTGTTTCAGGGAGTGGCACGAGCTAAATACTGGAACATTCAGGTAGGTATAAAGTTCAGGTAGGTATAATGTTTTGCGAGTGTTTATTTAAAAAAGATGATTTGTTTTAATTAGGGCCGGGACTTTAACGCGTTAATTACGATTAATTAATTACACAAAAATTAACGCGTTAAAAAAATTAACGCATTTTAATCGCACTTTAATCGCACTTATTTTTGCACCGCGGAACGTTTCTCACTGGATGAGTTTCAGGCGTACCGATTATACTGGAGCACCAACTAACGTTCATGACTTCAGCATGGGACTTCAAACAACAACAAACCACGGTGAACAATAGTCAAACATGAACGAACAAGCTGATGAGACCGCTTCGGTCGGCCCCGTGGATGGGACATGTTGTTTTTAAAAAACGGACGAATGGAAGCGTCGATAAGAGCACGGCTGTGTGCTAAAGTATCACCTAAATGCAAAGCATGTAGCAGCTAGCGTGGACGTTAGCCCGACTCCGAGTGCAAGGAACCACACCCTGACCCAACCCACACTCAGCCAGATGACTGGTTTCAGGGCCAGGATAAGTAAGTCCACGTCTGAGAGAATAACCAACTCCCTGGCTCACTGGATTGTCACTGGGCTCGACATTAAGGACTGCCCGATGGCCCGGGGCCATCTAGTATTTAGCTCGGGCAATGAAGCCTCACCTGCTGGTTGCCCGATCGGGCAATCTATTATGCCAGTATCATGCAGCTCGCGGATCCAGTAATGAGTGACCCGACAGTAAAACTAAACATATCTATAACTAGTTTAGGTAGTTTGAGAGGTAATTAAAATAGCTACGTGTGATATTCTAACCTGAAGTGTGTGTTTTGTTCCGCTCACCGCTGCATGTGGTTATGCAGAGCTGCGTGTCGAGTCTCGACTCGTCAGCAGCAGCTGACTCTCCCGTCAGATTAGACTTCACTCGCGTTTATGTCCATATCGATCAGATCCAGCTAGTTCTAGCTAATAGGACTACCTGCTTATTAAAAGACAACTACACAATAAGTGTCGCTATGCAACTGGATGAGGCCACAAAGTATAGCGCAGCATTATGCATTTGTTTACATGCCCACCGGAACCCCGAGGCATTACCAACAGATCAACGCACAATCAACCCATACAGGACATCTCTTTCTCCACATTAAGTGTTAGACATTAGAGTTGACTATTCTTGTCTGTCACATCCTCTTCTTGTCTGTCACATAAGTGGCGCAACTGAAGCGGTATTGCTCTAAAGGGAAATTATTTTGACCGAAGATATTTAGATTTGCCGGCTAACGGGAACTCTGACGTGTGCTTCGCGGATGCGCTCGGCTCCTCTCGACTGCTGCTCGGGTCTGCTCGGTCAGCTTCCGGATGAGGAGGCATTTGTTCGACCAACTTACAGTAGTTAACATTACAAACATTTTTAACAGGGGCCATAATAGTGTAAATAATGTTTGTTTTGGCAGTTATAACTGAATGTAATGTTTTCTACTCTTTTCCATCTGGGAAGGCATTTGCCTTCATCAGATGGAAAGTGTTTTGATCAACAACTTAAGTGTTTCTTATAGCTATGCAGGGCATACAAGCGAGCAAACACAAACAAGAACAAACAAACAAGTGAAATGAAGAATAACATTTAAATTGTACAATATAATATGGTGGTGGTTCATCTTATAATTCAGTCTAGAGAATGCACCAGACAGCATCTAAGACCTGCAAAAATTAAAAAATGTCTAGGGGGAGGCCCCCCAAACCCTTCGTGCCATTTCGTCCGCATGCATTTTTCAGGGCAATCTCTATTGGGCTCAGGGCCATCTGTAAATTAGCTTAGATGGCCCTGTGCTTAAAAATGCGATTTTTAAAAATGCGATTAATTTCGATTAATTAATTACAAAGCCTCTAATTAATTTTTTTAATCGAGTCCCGGCTCTAGTTTTTATATACCTAGTGTGATTTTATTGTATAGTACATTGGGAAAATGTTTGTTTTTACATGCCTATAGTGTGTTGGTAAAATGTTTGAAATAAATCTGCCCCAGTTGGAGTCAAATGTCACTTATGTTTCCGTTTTTTTTATTGTGCAAGTACACTTACACACAATGATCTACAGCAGGGGTGCCCAACCAGTCGATCAGGGAGATTCCCAGTCGATCGCGAGATGTGTCTAAAAATAGAACAACAATATTCTGTTTTATCGTTAATGTCCTATAACATAATCTTCTTGTGCCAGAATAATGCACTTGAATGCACCAAAGCTTTGTGATTGGCCGGCGTGACCATAGATATATATAAACACTAGATGGCTCACACGCGCTGCTGGCCAATGGAGACCGACGTTGCCACTTGGCCGCCATCTTGCTACAGGCAGTGCTCTCATTCATAACATTATGGTTTACTATTTAAATAACCATAGCTTGCTCAATTTTTAACCGATTTTCAAACGGTTTGGTTTTTTATAAACATCAAAGATGTAGTTATGATACTCCATACTTATAATCATGGACTTTCATATGAAAATAACATTAATCAGATAAAGCAATAGCTATACACACACACAAGGTATTTATATTAAATATTTGCCGGTGTATATATTTCCATTTATTTTATTATATTGTCAATATTTAAAATAAATTATAAATAAATTATAAAATTAAAATACATTTATATTTTATATATAAAAATCGGTCTCATGTTACCACTCTGTAAACCAAGAGTTGTTAATTGAGCAATGCCTTAGCTTGAAGAACAGGGACACAACTAATGACAATAGCATATGTTGGTATATTATTTAGATATTCACACCTTTATCAGAAGAACCAAACCAACATAAAATGTGCTCACAGACAGTTCTGTCTAATTTATCACAATTATTTTTGACATGAGATCTTCATATCATCCTAGTTTTGTATTTAGTTTCTAGATTTGTAAACAAATCCAGAACCTTTGAAATATGTTATTGAAAAAAGACCAAGAATAATATAAACTGTACCATATGTCCTTCTGTAGTCCATTTGTGGTTTGTCTTGACTCACCCTGGCTGATATATCACAAAATCCACTGTTTAAATTGTTCCCTATATTGCCCCTATGCCCCTGTAAGGTGTCCTTGGGTGTTATGAAAGGCGGCCCCCCAACATAAATGTATTATTATTATTAAGAAGAACAACTTGGTGTGGTGTGGAGGGGATGTAGGAAGCAGGAGCAGGTGGGGAGAGATGGGGCTTCAAGGTTCAAGGTTATTAGGGCCTGAGCACGTAGTGCAAAGACCTATTGAAATCGTCAGTATTATTATTCTTCTGTTACCGGTTCTGCACTTTCGACCTGTTTTTGAGGGGGTTACGACACTATTCATGTAGCGACATTTGGCAACGCCGCCAGGACCGGTGAAAATGTTAACATTCTGGATTCGATGGGAGAAATTTTTTCAACTTGCTCTCTAGCGCCACCTGTGTAAATTCAGTGTTTCGAAACATTTACAAAGTCGCAGCGTAAGTCTGACGGACCTGACATTTTGCACACTTATCCGGGTGGAGCAGCTCTACATATTATCCTCTCATATCCCGAAGCTCCGCCTACTTTTTTTTTTTAATTAGCATAATGTGAAAAACATTGAAATATTAACTTAAATTCCAATTTCTTGATTTTCCAAACCAAACTTAGTGCACAGCATCAATGGAGGGGCAGAGACACATTACCGTACAACATGAGCACGAGGTGTGGAAAAATGTGGCCGACATCAATCAAAACGTATTAGCAAAAGGGTGTGGCCTACACATAAATGCTCACAATTCATCCAAAATGTATCCAAATATCACAGATTTCTAAGCTAACAGAGAATGTACCATTTTTGACAATTTACATGTCTCAAATGACTCCAAACTACTCGCATATAGTTTTCCAGATATTCACGAAACGCTGTATACACATTGCAATTATGATGGAACACATATTTCAAAGGGCTTTTGATTAGCCCCGCCCCCCACAAAAATGGCAATTTCCAAAGATGGCCCGTTTTCATGCATTTTGCGCACATTTTCCCACACTATCAAGCTCCACATTTGTGGAATCAGCTTCCAATTTGTGTTCGGGCGGCAGACACCCTATCAGTTTTTAAGAGTGCGCTTAAGACCTTCCTTTTTGATAAAGCTTATAGTTAGGGCTGATTAGATTCAGCCCCTAGTTTTGCTGATATAGGCTTAGTTTGTCGGGGGACATCTTACTTCTTCCTTGTCTCTGTCTATACCTGTGTACTCTCATGTTCCGATTAACCCAGCTTCCCCAAATGTCTTTCTTTTTGGTGTCTATATATACGCCGGGATCCGGAGACATGGATGATCCTGCGGTCCTGTGTCCTGGATCGCGAGCCCTGGATCTTGAGTCGTGGCTGTGGTCCTGGATCATAGGTCCTGGATGGATATCCTCGTGGATTCATCTTCCTATTATACACACATGCATTTCCAAACATTTGGACTACCTATGTTGCAAATGAATTATCTTTTCAATTTACACACCGCATCTATTGCACGTCTGTCCGTCCTGGGAGAGGGATCCCTCCTCTGTTGCTCTCCCTGAGGTTTCTCCCATTTTTCCCTTTAAACTGTGGGTTTTCTCCAGAAGTTTTTCCTTGTACGATGTGAGGGTCTAAGGACAGAGGGTGTCGTATTGTTATACTGATATTCTGTACACACTGTGAAGACCACTGAGACAAATGTAACATTTGTGATATTGGGCTATATAAATAAACATTGATTGACTGCTCTTAGGGAAATTATCGGAAAAATTCCATTCCTGGACCAGTTCAGACCATATCCAAGGCGATGCTACATTGCGAAGGAATAGTCAGTCGCTCAAACAGGGAGCTCACAGCCTACAATGTACAATTTTCCAACATTTACATGTCAGATACGCTACTCTGTCTTCCACATCATCTGTCTCTCACTCTCTCACACACACACACACACACACACACACACACACACACACACACACACACACACACACGCTCACACACTGCTAGCAATGATGTTGAGCAACTAACAAGCATATTTTGTCTTGACTATATTTCAACTATATGATAATAAAATAATATAGTATTTATTATATTGAATTGATTATGATTATGATTGTCATTATTAGTCGAAGTGGTTTATTTATTTACCATTTACCTCACTGTATACAAACGTCACTGTGTTGACAACAGTGTTGTGCTAGTTACTGAAAACCAGTAACTAGTTACCATTACTAGTTACTTCATTTCAAAAGTAACTCAGTTACTTTACTGATTACTTACACCAAGAAGTAATGTGTTACTGTGAAAAGTCACTTCTTAGTTACTTAAAAAAGGGCTCCCATTATATTAATGCCCTTATAGCCTTCATTTCAGTACTGTTATTGCATTGGAGAATAATACAATCTGTTGATCAACTTGACATGCATTATATGCAATCTGGATTGCATCGATATTAGCTGGCTTTACATGTTTGTATATTCTTTCTCCAGGTAGTTGGAAAAAAAAATCCGTCCCATATGCTGTGTGCCGCCCGGACATGGTATCATGCTAACTAGCTCCCTGAAAGCGGGTGACTCCACTGTGGCAATAGCCTGCATGTGTTCTACAACATACCGTGCAATGGCTTTATCGACTTTTCCCTCATCTCACAATGTGGCTTGGGGCCCCAAGTTGGCCAGGGATGGCCCTGCATACTGTCCAGGGCTGACAACTTCGCAGTGCAGCTTTTTAGGGAGGATGTACATTGCTTTGTTGGTTTCATTGAGTCAGTTTATAGCGTTTTGTTTGGTGCTGCACCTCTGTCAATTACTCTATATTGTTTGGAGTAGAGTTATTATAATGTCTACAGTTGCTAGTATGTATACATTAACTGCTAATGGCACGAAGCTGTCACTGAAATACGTCTCGTGAGGTATCTGGTAATGACTGACGTGATATTGTAATGTATTACCATTGACGTGGTGTTAGACCGGATTATTATCAGACAGACTGTTATCAGCTGTAGGCTGTTTGGAATATAGTTATTTTTTTAATGTATAGCCAAGTTCCATATGGGTCACTGGTCATTACTACCGTAGATATATAAACACTAGATGGCTCAAGGGGGAGGCGGCCACCTTGACACAGTCAACAACTACATTACAGCTGTTGTAAGGTGAGTGATCTGCACGAAAACACTCTTATGTTGCGTAAATCTTCACTGATTTACTAACGGATAGGTTTATTATAAACGTTATTAGCATGGCTATGATACAGGAGACAACAAGAGATGTTGAGAAAAGAAGGTCATAACTATACATATAAGTATGCAGTATCATGACTACATATTCGATGTGTCTAACAACTGCAACAGTTAGGAAATTGGTTGATAACTGAGCAATCTACGGTTATTTCAATCGTGCACCATACACATGATGTTATGAATGAGCGCGCTGCCTGTGCCACGATGGGCGCCATGTGGCGACGTCAGTCTCCATTGGCCAGCAGTGCGGGTCACTCATCTAGTGTTTATATATATATCTGTAATATTTTGTGCGTCCTTTCCCCACAAATTCACAATAGTGCTTATATCTCCAAGTTGTAAATGCACTGCTGCCCTCGCTGATACTTGCATGTGCCATTGTGTGCATGTGTATGTGCTGGTGGTGGGCGTTGCTGTGTATTTGTGTGTGTTAGCAAGTGTGTCTGTGCATTTTCGCCATAAGGCAAGGGTTCAGTTGGATCACATAATGTAACGCAGTAACGCACCCATTTCAATCACAGTAACTATAACGGCGTTAATTAATGGGAATAGGTAACTAGTAACGCCATTAGTTACCGCAATAAGTAGTTGCATATAACTGTGTTGTGCACACTCCCGTTCCGTTGGAGGCGGTAATGCACCTGCAACCTGGTTAGCCAACCACCAAAAAACACCAAAGGACACGAAGAAGAATACAGACTTCAGGGAGTGGCTTAAGTCAGGTAGCGCTTTCCCTGTGCAGATCAGGTTTGCATTCACTTGCTGCCTCACCCCCACAGTCATTGAGCTATCCGCGTGTCCACGGTACGTAGGCTACGGCCAGATAACGTCAGTCATCGAAGTGAATAGAAACCCTTCTTTGCAGTGTAAAACGTGAGTAATATATTGCCAATTGTGTATTGCATTGATGTGTGCAAGTGCTATGACGGTCATTGACATTGTGTGTTAGTATTGCAACACGTGGGTGTGTGCAGTGCTATTGCTACCTCAGCTAACCACGCATGCTTAGACGTTTCTACAGGCCAACTTTATACAACAGCCACTGCTATTACTCATGCTGATATGGGGGCCTTTTAAACCAAAGTGATTAACAACATATGGCTTGCTTGGTGTAGTGATTGTGGACGTGGGGGAACGCCGCCACCCCCCTATTCAACCTTTTCAGCAATTGATAAGACCTTCAACTTTTTCAAAAATGTCATACTTTTTGAAATATTCAGCTTTTTAAACTATTTTTTTAACATTGAAGTCAATGGGAGATGCCTTCAAATCCTGTTTTCCTACACTTTGCGCCAAATGCATCTCCTTCCACATAATTTCAGCCAGACCCTTCATTCCAACTTTCAAATGACCACAAGACCTTCAGCTATTCAAACTTGACTTTTACTTTTGATATCTTTTAAACATTCTGAGATATTGAATTTAGTTTGGAGCTTGGTAGAGAGGCCTTTTTCAGATTTTTACATTAGAGTGGATGGGAGCAGCTCGTTAAGAGTGCTTTGATCTCAAAACAGAGTGCAGGACAGCTCAAAATTCTCCCCCACAAATGTTTTATATTAGACAAAATGCCTCTTCAGGGCATGAAGTGACAAAAAGTCCAGCTAGCTCCCAATTGATTCCCTTGTTAAATTGTTCCGGATCTTTCTTCAGAGCAGGGAGAAGTACACTTTAGACAAACTGCTCCCATCTCCACATTGTACACACAAAACCCCAAAAAATACATATATCAGTTCTTTGGGGTTCCCTGATGCTCACCGTCTGCTCATTTTTTGATAAGAGCCATAGTTGTTTTAACAGGTGGTAAAATTGTCAGATATAATCCTCAATGCATTCTTATGGGACTCAGTGCTGCAGATGGTTGTCATGGTGTTGCTGCGCAGATTGGAGCATTCTCTCTCTCTCTCTCTCTCACACACACACACACACACACACACACACACACACACACACACACACACACACACACACACACACACACACACACACACACACACACACACACACACACACACACACACACACACACACACACACACACACACACACACACACACACACACTCTCTCTCTCTCTGACACATACACAGCCACACACTCTCTCACATGCCCCTTTCACACCAGCGCCTTTTCAGCTCCGGCTCGGAGCGAGAGCCTGAAAAGCGCTGGGTTTTCCAGTTCACACCGGAGCTGCGTCGGCTCTTAGCTCCGGAATCCGCTTCATTTCCAGCTCCAAAAAATTGTCGGTCCAGAGGCAAGAGCTTTGGAGCTAAGAGGTGACGTCGCTTACGTCTCTCTTACGTCGAGGCGTGCAGGAAACTAAACCCACCTCCCATGGGTCGACTGTTATGCCTGCCTACAAGTAGTAGTGCCTATAAACACACTTTATAAAGTCAGGCAACACTAACCAGGCTTCGTGTGATTCATGTGGTTTATTTGTGCCTTACTTTGACCATCCGTTCACTGTTATAGATCATTGTGGAGAGAGGCAGACGTGTTGTTTTGTATTATTGCAGCTATCGGATGCAAGTAGTCAGTTTAGCTTCGGTTGCTATGCTAACATCACCCGTTTTATACCAGAGAAACTTTCATAACAGCGTTGTGATACCAAACAGTGTCAATTCAGACTGACACACATTCACTTAGGCTAAGGGGAGCTGGGGATATGCATCAGCTGCTTGTGTGAGTCGGACAGTGAATACTTTAGAGCGGCCGCTGCAGTGTGAGCTAACCGGGAGCTAACGGGAGAATAAACTCCCGTGGAAGAGCAGCCAGCACTGCAGCGGTCGGTAAATGCTGCAGAAACACATGAATAAACAATGAACCACGGCACTCTGGAGCAAAGTATAAGGTTGGAGAAGTCGTTATTCAATTTATTCTGGCTTCGTGTGATTAAAAGCAACACGATCATCGACCCGACGCAGTTGTTGTTGTTGTTGTGAGCTGCCGTAATGGCTGCCGTTGGGGGGCAAATCAGCGATTTAAACGGTGACGTCATGACGCAGCAAGGGCAGCTCTGGGGCGCCAGTGGGCTGTGTGCACAGAGCGGGAGCTGAAAAGGGAAACCGGAGCTGAACTAGAAAAGCTCCCGCTCGGAGCTAGAAACTGAAAAGCGCTGGTGTTGAATGATCAAGAGAAGAGAGAGAGTAATGTAACCTAATGTAATGTATATCCTCCTCCTCTCCCTCATCTTTCTCCTCCTCCTTTTCCTCATCTTTCTCCTCCTCTTCCTCATCCTCATCTTCCTCCTCTTCCTCATCTTTCTCCTCCTCTCCCTCATCTTTCTCCTCCTCCTCCTTTTCCTCCTCTTTCTCCTCCTTTTCCTCCTCTTTCTCCTCCTCCTCCTCATCTTTCTCCTCCTCCTCTCCCTCATCTTTCTTCCTCTCCCTCCCCCTCCTCCTCATCTCCCTCATCTTTCTTCTCCTCTTCCTCTCCTCCTCCTCCTCATATTTCTCCTCCTCCTCCTCATCTTTCTCCTCCTCATCTTCCTCTCCCTCATCTTCCTCATCCTCTTCTTCCCCCTCTCCTCATATTCCTCTTCCTCCTCCTCATCTTTCTCCTCCTCATCTTTCTCCTCCTCATCTTCTCCTCATCCTCATCTTCTCCTCCTCATCTTTCTCCTCCTCCTCCTCCTCCTCCTCCTCCTCATCTTTCTCCTCCCTCATCTTTCTCCTCCTCATCTTTCTCTTTCTCCTCCTCCTCCTCTCCCTCATCTTTCTCCTCCTCCTCCTCCTCATCTTCTTCCTCCTCCTCCTCCTCCTCATCTTTCTCCTCCTCCTCCCCCCCCCATCTTCCTCCTCCTCCTCCTCC